>NC_141879.1:442302844-442605875 GCF_056163025.1 Triticum urartu | reverse complement strand
GCTGGACCTGCAAATGAAATTGACGTACAAACACGATCTGCCAGCATACAACATTCATTTGCCCAAGGCCTTTGCTTTCACAACACACATGCATATAATTGGGGTTTCAAGTCTGTTGGTGCAATATTTGCCCTCTTGTGTTTTGGAGATTGTTGACAGAAACATGTATTTACTGATTTGTTTGCTAGTGCATACAGAGAGAAATAGTCCCTGCAGAACCGAAGAGAATGCTGTCTCCGGTGTCAAGTTCGAGAAACTTCATCCAAGTATATCTGCATTGCAGAGAAGAATGAGCTACATCTGTTGAAAACATGTAGGCGAGAAGCTTGATATGAGGGAGTTAACCCCTCGAAAATTATTGCTGACGTGAAGCAATTAGTTCAGAGATTCTATCCGAAAAGAACAAAGTGAAGACGTAGTATTTAATTATTTCGTTGTTCTTCTTTCATTTATTTGAGTCATAGGACCTTCCGTACTATTAAGAGGGGTATAGGTTCTCGAAACTTAGATCCGTTGTGGTGCTTAGCCCAAACCTATGCAAGACTGAGAGAAATCTCTTTATATTTCGAATGATTACCTGGTAGCGGTAGACGTTGTTTCTTCGTGCCGCAGGAGATATCTTTCGAACTAAGGAGTTAGCATTACTTTCTCCGCAAGGAATGTTACCGTTATGCTCAATTTTTTACCGTTGGACTCGTGTCGTTTAGTCATTGGCTACTCCACATGTCCAATTTGGTCTTTTCCCATTAGGAAATGCCGCGGCTATAAATATGTTGGGAAACGTTGCATGGAAAATAAAAAAATTCTACGCACATGCAAGATCCATCCATGGAAATGCATAGCAACGAGAGAGGGAGAGTGTGTATGTACCCTCGTAGACCGTAAGCGGAAGCGTTTAACAACGCGGTTGATGTAGTCGATCTTCTTCGCGCTCCAACCGATCAAGTACCGAACGTACGACACCTCCGCGTTCTGCACACGTTCAGCTCGATGATGTCCTCCGCCTTCTTGATCCAGCAAGACGACGAGGTAGTAGATGAGTTCCGACAACACGATGGCATGGTGACGGTGATGGTGAAGTGATCTCTGCAGAGCTTCGCCTAAGCACTACGAAAATATGACGGGGGTGTAAACGGTGGAGGAGGGTGCCACACACGGCTAGGTAATTGTCTGGTGTGTGCTAGGCGCCCCCTTCCCACATATATACAGGTGGAAGGGAGGGAGGAGCAACCAAAGGAGGCGCCCAAGTAGGAGGAATCCTACTTGGGGTCCCTTCCAAGCCGCGCCCCTTTCCTTATTTGGAGTGCGGGGAAAGGTAGGGGAGGGTGGTGCCCCCCTTTCCTTTCTCCCATGAGAGGGAAAGGCAGGAGGGCCCACCCCCTTTTCCTTCCCTAGGGTTGGCCAAACAAGGGAGGGGGCGCACCAGCCCCTTTGTGGGCTGGTCTGTCCCCTCCTTTGGCCCATAAGACCCATATCTTGCCGGGGGGGGGGGGGGGAGCCCGGAACCCCTTTTGGTGACCCGATTCCTTCCCGGTATGTCTCGAAACACTTTTGGTGCCCAAATACCATCGTCCTATATATATATATATATCTATATTTACCTCTCGACCATTTCGAGACTCCTCGTCATGTTCGTGATCTCATCCAGGACTCCAAACAACATTCGGTCACCAAAACATATAACTCATATAACACTAGATCATCAACGAACGTTAAGCGTGCGGACCCTACGGGTTCGAGAACTATGTAGACATGACCGAGACACCTCTCCAGTCAATAACCAATGGCGGAGCCTGGATGCCCATATTGGCTCCTACATATTCTACGAAGATCTTTATCGGTCGAACCGTTATGACAACATACGTAATTCCCTTTGTCCATCGGTATCTTACTTGCCTGAGATTCGATCGTCGGTATCTTCATACCTAGTTCAATCTCATTACCGGAAAGTCTCTTTACTCGTTCTGTAATGCATCACCTTGTGACTAACTCCTTAGCCATTTGCTTGCAAGCTTATGATGTGTATTACCGAGAGGGCCCAGAGATACCTCTCCGACAATCGGAGTGACAAATCCTAATCTTGATCTATGCCAACTCAACAAACACCTTCGAAGATACCTATAGAGAATCTTTATGATCACCCAATTATGTTGTGACGTTTCATAGCACACGAGGTATTCCTCTGATATCTGGGAGTTGCATAACCTCATAGTCGAAGGAATAAGTATTTGACATGAAGAAAGCAATAGCAATAAACTGAACGATTAATATGCTAAGCTAACAGATGGGTCTTGTCCATCACATCATTTTCCTTATGATGTGATCCTGTTATCAAATGACAACACATGTCTATGGTTAGGAAACCTTAACCATCTTTGATCAACGAGCTAGTCTAGTAGAGGCTTACTAGAGACACAATATTTGTTTATGTATTCACACATGTATCTAAGTTTCCGATCAATACAATTCTAGCATGAGTAATAAACCTTTATCACGAATAAGGAAATATAATATAAAATAACAACTTTATTATAGCCTCTAGGGCATATTTCCTTCAAAATAGCCACTCCGCTCCAACATTGTTCGTTGGCTGCTCCGCTTAAGATTTCTGAGAAGATTAATTGAGAAACCCCTCTCCGAGTGATTTGAGTTTAAGATCCACCGAGAGAAAAATCAAGAGCCCAAAACTTAGATAGTGGTTGAGCATCACAGTAGTTCTGAGTTAGAGTTCTTGTACCTATTACTCTTGAGAGATGCGCACTCTCTAGACGGATAGGTGTCGACTCGAGTGTTGGAGAGTTGTTGTCTTCACCGAGCAAGATATTCAACAACCAAGAGTCATTGTGGTTTGCGAAGAGGTCTGACGAAGGTTTGGAGATCACCGACAAGTATCTACCACGAGTGATCGATTGGAGTCTGGCCAGCTCCGAGTTGAAGGAGAATAGGGCAAAGAGAGTTTTTCTTCTCTGTTAAATCACAACCCCTCCAACCAGACGTAGTCCTTTGGCAGAAGGGAGAACTGGTCTACCAAATCTCTCTATCATCGTCGAGCACCACTGGTTAAATCTACTTTATTGCATTACCTTCAGCAGTTTACTTTCATACTCTATGATGATAGTTTATCTGATCAATCATTGACTGTTGCATACCATTCATATCTGCCATCTCTGTCACTCCCATCAGTTTAAGTTCATCGTTGTTCTTGTATCTTTCTCATCTTTGAGTTTAATCCTCCCAGTCGTATAAATTTCTCTTTGTATTTATCTTATTCAGACTAGAGTGAACTCACTGGGTAGTTTTGTTTCACCTCATCTGTGTATTTACTCATAATTATCCTTCGTGGTTCATATCTAGTTTCCTCTCATGCTACTGTATCTGTTCGCATATTGCATCACCATCGTTATTGTCAAACCTGTGATATCCTATGCTCAAACCACTATTGCATCCTACATTGAAAGTTTTGTTCCTCAATAGCATGCTTGATTGAGTTCTTGGCCATCGAACCTTATTTCTGCTGCCGTGTTTGGGATCAGCTCAAAACATTCACAAAAGTTTTGAATCTCCCATTCACCCCCCTCTGGTCGATATACTCTCGGTCCTAACAATTGGTATCAGAGCAGGTTCTCCCTATCTCTGTTTATTAAAGGTTTAACCACCTTGGAGTTTTGAGCATGTCGTATGCAGGTAGATCCTTGCACTCTGAAAGATTTCCTATCTTTGATGGAAATGACTATCTCTACTGGAAAGAGAGAATGAGAATCATACATCAAGCCATCAACATAGAACTTTGGCAGATTGTGGAAAATGGATATACCATTCAGCAACCTCATGATCCAACTTCTTATGACAAAGCCTTACTATGGTTGAATGCACAAGCAAAAGATATCATTTGTGACAGTCTCTCGAAAGACATTTTAATTCAGTTCTGAATGATTGACACTGCTAAGCAACTCTGGGATGCTATATAAAATGCTCATGAAGAATTTGTTGTCAGAACAGATCCTCACACTCAAATGCTTTGTGCTATGTTTACTGGTTTCAGAAGTCTTCGTAAGGAAAGTGCCATGGAACTTACTGATCGGTTGACCAACATTGTTGAAAGACTTCATCAACGAGGAGTAACATGTATCACCGACAGAGATGTGGTCAACAAACAGCTAAGCATTTTTGATGCAACCTTTGATCCAATTATAGCTGGAATCAAGCGAAGACCGGACTATGAAGAACTTCACTATGTCGATATCATGACGCTGTTGTCTATTCAGGAAGAAAAGATGGAATTTGAAAATGGAGACCAAGAATATTCTTCGAAAAGTGAAGGGGAAATTCTTTCACACTATGGCAGTTCACAAGAAGAAGAAGATGTCGAGAATCAACAAACTATCACAAGGGAACTAGAAATGCTCACAGAAAGGCTAAATGATCTCCCAAGACAGAGTCTGTGTCTCACAAATGACAACAAATTTGACTTGCCTGAATCATCAAGAAAGTTACCTCCGAAAGAAATGAAGTGCTTCAAGTGCAGACAATTCGGTCACCTCATAGTAGACTGTCCTTGTTGGGAAGGAAAACCTAGCAACCGATGGAAGTATCTTCATTGCAATGGATTCACTCAAATGGATCGTCATACTAAGCTCTTGAAGAAAAAAAATTCTTCCTCATACTCTTCAACGAGACCAGTCACTGACGTGCATGCCAAAGCAACCATCGAATCTTATATGAAGAAAATATCGCAACTGAACAGAGTATGTGCTGAAATGAAAATAGAATCTGAAGATGAGACATCCAAATCAGAATCAGATGATGAAGAGCTTCACAAAAGGATAGGAAGAAGCAATGCTTTCATTTCTTATGAATCATCTGAGAAATCACTCGAATCAGACACCAATGACAATGCTTCAAGTGATGATGAACCAATAGCATTCTGTCTCATGGCAAAGACCTCTAAGGATCAGGTATCAGCAAAACACAAAAAATCCATGAATGGATATTCTCCTGAATACATTGCCTATGCTAAACCGGTTAAGATTGCTAGATCTCGACAAGATGAGCTTGAAATGCTTGAGAAGAATATTAGGAAAACCTAAGGATTACTGGTCGAAGAGATGGAGAAGAATCAAAAGTTGATCAAAGAGCATGATGCTTTTTCTTCAACTGTTGATGATCTTTCCAACCGATATGATTCCCTCATAGTCGACTACAAGAGTTTATCAGATGAACTCCTTAACATGAATCAAGAACTTGAGTCACTGAAAGAGCACTACTGTAGGATGCTGCTAACGCGACACTACAAATAGAGACCCTTCGACGAAACTGTGTGTGATGCATTAATCGCAAACGGTGATGTATAAAACCCGTCAAAAAGATGCAAAACGTTTGCGATGGCGCATAAATCAAACATGGTTCGGATTTTCCTTACGTGTGCGATGAGGGTGAAAGTGCAACTAATCCCCGGGTGGTTTTGGTAATTCACACTACTACAGGATGCTGGTAATGCGACACTACGATCAGAGACCCTTGGACGAAACTGTGTGCGATGTGTTAATCGCAAACGGTGATGTAAAATAACCGTCAAAAAAGATGCAAAACGTTTGCGATGAAGGATACATCAAACACGGTTCATATTTTAGTTGCGTGTGCGATGATGGGCATATGGTTCAGTTCAATGAACTGTTTGCGATGAGGCACAACAAAAGAAACGGGCAGCCGGATGAAGGCTTGTGCGATATACGACATACGGTTTACTCGGATAAACTGTTTGTGATGAGGCGGAACAATAGAAATGGGCAGCCAGATGAAGGTGTGTGCGATATACGACATACAGTTCACTCAGATCAACTGTTTGCGTTGAGCCAAGAGAATAGAAATGGTTCAACTTAACAAGATGTGTGTGATACGCGGCAAACAGGTTTGTAGTCAGAAATGTGTGGGAAGATCGATAACATCACAGACGATTCCTATTTACAAGCCGTGTGTGTTGTGAGAAAACGGTTTCTGGTATACAATTGTCAGTGGTTGATGAAATCATCACCGACGGGTTCCAATTTTTAGTCCGTGTGCGATGTGATTTGCTCTGTCTACAGAGCATCAACATATATACTTAAAAAGACAACATTGCAAAACCAAATTAAGCATGAAATTACACAAGTGACTACACACATAACATTTCTACACACCAAAGTAAGCAATTACATGCATAGTAAACTAGAAAAAACAAGGATCTAGTCATCTACTTATTGTTGCGATGACGCTTGCCATTGCTCTGCTTCCGGCTGGATCCCTGGTCGTTTTGGGGAAGGAGGCACTTCCTCATGTCAACGATCGCCTGTACATGTCGTAGCTCGTGTACGCTTCCTTGGCTGCGTACACCACGCCAGCTTTGTCGAGTTTCTCCATCCAGGCCGAGTGCCAGGCATGCTTGTCCTTGTTGCAGGAATCCTTCATGTCTCTGTAGTAGGGGTCGATGATGGCCTCGGCGAGGTGAACCAGTGAGTCCTTCTCATGCTCCTTTCTGCCCTAGATCTTGTATTGGCCCTGGATGTCAACAAGATTCTGGTAGGCGATGCCCGAATTCTTGAGCACCTTGACATCGTTGGTGATGTCCACCTTAGCGAACATGTAGTGGGGGCTGTTGACAAACCTAGCGAAACGCTCGCAAGGCCTTGTGGCCATGCAGTAGTGGTAGACGAGGACGTGGTTGCGCACGCACATCTGGGCGATGGCGACTTTGGGACGAGACCCGGCACGAGCACGGGTGTACGCGAGGTCGAACCCGACCACCTTGTACTTGTCCTCGGCAAGCAACAACTCCATGATGTGGATGGAGTGCTCCACCCAGACCGGGTTGTTGGTGTACACCACCAAGAGCTGCATGAACCCTCTGTGGGTGTCCACCACGGCATGCATGGTGAACTGCTGCTCGTCGTCAGCTGCTACCTCTTGAGCACTGCGTTGGATTTCCTTGAAGAGGAAAGGATGATGCAACAAAGTAGCGTAAGTATTTCCCTTAGTTTTTGAGAACCAAGGTATCAATCCAGTAGGAGGCTACGCGCGAGTCCCTCGTAGCTGCACAAAACAAATAACTCCTCGCAACCAACGCGATAAGGGGTTGTCAATCGCTTCACGATCACTTACGAGAGTGAGATCTGATAGATATGATAGGATAATATTTTTGGTATTTTTGTGATAAAGATGCAAAGTAAAATAAAAGCAAAGGAAATAACTAAGTATTGGAAGATTAATATGATGAAGACAGACCCGGGGGCCATAGGTTTCACTAGTGGCTTCTCTCAAGAGCATAAGTATTTTACGGTGGGTGAACGAATTACTGTTGAGCAATTGACAGAATTGAGCATAGTTATGAGAATATCTAGGTAGGATCATGTATATAGGCATCACGTCCAAGACAAGTAGACCGACTCCTGCCTGCATCTACTACTATTACTCCACTCATCGACCGCTATCCAGCATGCATCTAGAGTATTAAGTTCATGAAAACAGAGTAATGCCTTAAGCAAGATGACATGATGTGGAGGGATAAATTCATGCAATATGATAAAAAAAACCATCTTGTTATCCTCGATGGCAACAATATAATACGTGCCTTTCTACCCCTACTGTCACTGGGAAAGGACACCGCAAGATTGAACCCAAAGCTAAGCACTTCTCCCATTGCAAGAAAGATCAATCTAGTAGGCCAAACCAAACTAATAATTCGAAGAGACTTGCAAAGATAACTAATCATACATAAAAGAATTCAGAGAAGATTCAAATATTGTTCATATATAATCTTGATCATAAACCTACAATTCATCGGTCTCAACAAACACACCGCAAAAAGAAGATTACATCGAATAGATCTCCACAAGAGAGGGGGAGAACATTGTATTGAGATCCAAAAAGAGAGAAGAAGCCATCTAGCTAATAACTATGGACCCGAAGGTCTGAGGCAAACTACTCACACTTCATCGGAGAGGATATGGTGTTGATGTAGAATCCCTCCGTGATGGATGCCCCCTCCGGCGGAGCTCCGGAACAGGCCCCAAGATGGGATCCCGTGGATACAGAAAGTTACGGCGGTGGAATTAGGGTTTTGGCTCCATATTTGATCATTTGGGGGTACGTAGGTATATATAGGAGGAAGGAGTACGTTGGTGGAGCAACAGGGGGCCCACGAGGGTGGAGGGCACGCTTGGGGGGGGGGGGTAGGCACGCCCCCTACCTCGTGGCTTCCTCCTTTATTTATTGATGTAGGGTCCAAGTCTCCTGGATCATGTTCGGTGAGAAAATCACGTTCCCGAAGGTTTCATTCCGTTTGGACTCCGTTTGGTATTCCTTTTCTGCGAAACTCTGAAATAGGCAAAAACAACAATTCTGGGCTGGGCCTCCGGTTAATAGGTTAGTCCCAAAAATAATATAAAAGTGGATAATAAAGCCCAATAATGTCCAAAACAGTAGATAATATAGCATGGAGCAATCAAAAATTATAGATACGTTGGAGACGTATCAAGCATCCCCAAGCTTAATTCCTGCTCGTCCTCGAGTAGGTAAATGATAAAAAAGATAATTTTGATGCGGAGTGCTACTTGGCATAATTTTAATGTAATTCTTCTTAATTGTGGTATGAATATTCAGATCCGAAAGATTCAAGATAAAAGTTCATATTGACATAAAAATAATAATACTTCAAGCATACTAACTAAGCAATTATGTCTTCTCAAAATAACATGGCCAAAGAAAGTTCATCCCTACAAAATCATATAGTTTAGTCATGCTCCATTTTCGTCACGCAAGAATGCTCTCATCGTGCACAACTCCGATGGCAAGCCAAGCAATTGTTTCATACTTTAGTAATCTCAAACCTATAAACTTTCACGCAATATATGAGCGCGGGCCATGGACATAGCACTATGGGTGGAATAGAATATGATGATGGGGGTTATGTGGAGAAGACAAAAAGGGGAAAGTCTCACATCAACGAGGCTAATCAATGGGCTATGGGGATGCCCATCAATTGATGTTAATGCAAGGAGTAGGGATTGCCATGCAACGGATGCACTAGAGCTATAAATGTATGAAAGCTCAACAAAAGAAACTAAGTGGGTGTGCATCCAACTTGCTTGCTCACGAAGACTTAGGGCACTTTAGGAGGGCCATTGTTGGAATATACAAGCCAAGTTCTGTAATGAAAAATTCCCACTAGTATATGAAAGTGACAAAACAAGAGACTCTCTATCATGAAGATTATGGTGCTACTTTGAAGTATAAGTGTGGCAAAGGATAGTAGCATTGTCCCTTCTCTCTTTTTCTCTCTCTTTTTTGGGCCCTCTCTTTTTTATGGCCTTTCTCTCCTTTTTTTAATTCCTCACTTGGGAAAATGCTCTAGAAAATGATAATCATCACACTTCTATTTATTTAGAACTCAATGATTACAACTTGATAGAGGCGAGGGTGTCCCGATCTTTCGGTGAGATGGTGGCTATCGTTTCTGTGGGAGTCGACCTTGACGATCCGACTACGAACGTGCAAGACGTCGCGCCTTAGCAATCGCTAAACCAACTTCCGAGGGGTTATTGACCACACCGGAGCACGATCAACCTTACCACGAGGGTCTGTTTCCTGCGAGCAAACAAAGAACAAGCAAGAAACTGAGATTGCAATCTGGATATTGCGAATATAAGATGAAAGCTTTATTGATCAAGGTGGGGTTCTGTGACGTCTTGGTCTGGCCGTTGGACACAAACAGAGTACGTGAAGTTGCAGCTATGGCGAACTTTTAATCTAAACAAAACCCAAAGTCTAAACGACACCCTAAGGGCTGTATATATGGAGGAAGAGGGGATAATTTCGTGGCCCTTGGAGGAGGGGTCCGAAACCAACCCTAACTCTTGTTTCCCCACACATGCGGACTCTAAAAACAGCCTATACTTAAGTATTTCGAAAATACATGGGCCTGGCCCAATAATAAGGTGACGCGGCACCTAAAATAGCCTCTGGACGAAATTTATGAAGTGGCATCTTGTATATTTCGTCCAAGGCTTCATGCACTCCTTATGGTGGCTTCAAAGTCCTGAAATCATCACTTGTAACTCCGTTCTGGATCCCCTTGCTCATGCCATCATCTCCACGCTTGAACTTGTTCCAAGGTTCATCTTTCTTGTCCAAGCTAGGCCCTTCATTTGTAAGCTAGACAAATGTATCCAATTTAGGCAGCATCATATTCTCATGAACATTAGAATCGTTACCAAGAAACGAAAGTACTTGATAATTCAATTAGCGTGCGCGAGCTCTAGTAATTGGTCCAGTATGTATAGCAGCAGGGGCTGTGGGTGTAACAATGGTATTGATGTCCTCATCATCCTCCCCTTCTTGAAATGAAGTCGTCCTCGATGAAAGTTCATCGTCCTCACCCAAATAAGGCTTCAAATCTGCAATGTTAAAAGTGGGACTAACCCCAAAATCTGCAGGCAGCTCAAGTTTATATGCATTATCATTTATTTTCTCTAACACCTTAAAAGGACCATCAGCGCGTGGCATTAGCTTTGATTTGCGCAAATTAGGAAATCTATCCTTACGCAAATGTAACCAAACAAGATCTCCAGGTGCAAACACAACATGTTTTCTACCCTTATCTCCAGCAACTTTATATTTAGCATTCATACGCTCAATGTTTTCCTTAGTTAACTCATGCATTTTTAAAATCAATTCAGCATGTTCTTTAGCATCAAAATTAACCTTCCCCGAAGATGTAAGAGGCAACAAATCAATAGGTGCACGAGGTAGGAAACCATACACAATTTCAAAAGGGCACATCTTAGTAGTAGAATGCAATGAATGATTATAAGCAAATTCAATATGAGGCAAGCATTCTTCCCACATTTTCTTGATATTCTTCAAAACAACCCTAAGCATAGTAGACAATGTTCTATTGACTACTTCAGTTTGTCCATCAGTTTGGGGGTGACAAGTAGTACTAAAACGCAATTTAGTCCCCAACTTAGCCCATAAACATCTCCAAAAGTGGCTCAGAAATTTAGTATCAGGATCTGAAACAATAGTATTTGGCACACCATGCAAGCGAATAATTTCATGAAAGAACAAATCAGCAACATTAACAGCATCATCGCTTTTATGACATGGTATAAAGTGTGCCATTTTCAAGAACCTATCCACGACAACAAATATGCTATCCCTCCCCTTCTTTGTTCGAGGTAAACCTAAAACAAATTCCATAAATATATCCTCCCAAGGAACACTAGGTACATGAAAATGCATATATAAACCATGAGGATTGAGTCGTGACTTAGCTTTTTGACATGTAGTGCAGCGAGCAACAAAATGCTCAACATCCCGTCTCATCTTTGGCCAAAAGAAATGTGTAGCAAGTATATCATCCATCTTATTGACGCCAAAGTGTACCATTAATCCTCCTCCATGTGCCTCCTGCAACAACAAAAGACGAACAAAGCTAGCTGGAATGCATAGCTTGTTAGCACGAAATACAAATCCATCATTAAGAACGAACTTGTTCCAAGTTCTCCCTTCCTTACAATTCTGCAATACATCTTTAAATTCAGCATCATGCACATATTGATCTTTGATGGTCTCCAAACCAAATATTTTAAAGTCAAATTGTGAAAGCATAGTATAACGACGAGACAATGCATCAGCAATAACATTTTCTTTACCCTTCTTGTGTTTAATGACATAAGGAAAAGTCTCAATGAATTCAACCCATTTAGCATGTCTACGGTTCAGTTTTGCTTGACTTTTAATGTGTTTCAAAGATTCATGATCAGAATGTATAACAAATTCCTTGGGCCATAAATAATGTTGCCATGTTTCTAAGGTCCGAACAAGAGCATATAATTCTTTGTCATAAGTAGAATAGTTCAGACTAGGCCCACTCAATTTTTCAGAAAAGTATGCAACATGTTTTCCATCTTGTAATAACACACCTCCTAATCCAATTCCACTAGCATCACATTCAAGCTCAAAAGTCTTATTAAAATCTAGAAGTTGGAGTAAAGGAGCATGTGTCAACTTATCTTTCAATACCGTGAAGGCTTCTTCCTGTGCGGTACCCCAAACAAAAGGCACATCCTTCTTTGTAAGCTCGTTGAGAGGTGCAGCAATGGTGCTGAAATCTCTCACAAAACGCCTATAGAAACCAGCGTGGCCAAGGAAACTCCTCACTTGTGTGACCGTTTTGGGCTGCGGCCAACTCTCAATAGCTTCAATCTTGGCTTTATCAACTTCAATTCCCTGTGGAGTAACAACATAGCCAAGAAAAGATACTCGGTCGGTGCAAAAGGTGCACTTCCCAAGGTTACCAAACAAACGTGCATCACGTAGAGCAATAAAAATAGCACATAAATGTTCCAAATGTTCCTCCAAAGATTTGCTATAAATCAATATGTCATCAAAGTAAACTACCACAAATCGTCCGATGAAAGCACGTAAAACTTCGTTCATTAACCTCATGAAAGTACTAGGTGCATTAGTTAACCCAAAGGGCATGACTAACCACTCATATAATCCAAACTTAGTTTTAAATGTTGTTTTCCATTCATCTCCCAATTTCATATGAATTTGATGGTATCCACTATGCAAATCAACTTTGGAGAATATTGTAGAGCCACTCAATTCATCAAGCATATCATCTAGCCTAGGAATAGGATGACGATAACGAATAGTAATATTATTAATGCCTCTACAATCAACGCACATACGTGACGTACCATCCTTTTTTGGCACTAAAATGATAGGAACAACACAAGGACTAAGGGATTCGCGTATATAACCTTTGTCGAGCAGTTCTTGTACTTGACGCATAATCTCATTCGTCTCCTCTAGATTGGTACGGTATGGTGCAAGGTTGGGTAATGATGCACCGGGAATTAAGTCAATTTGATGCTCAATCCCTCGAATAGGTGGTAATCCCGGTGGCACGTCTTGTGGAAAGACGTCAGCGAACTCCTGCAAAATGTTAGTGACAGCAGGAGGCAAAGAGGAAGGCACGTCCTTGAATGAAAATAATGCCTCTTTGCACACAAAAGCATAGCAAACAGATTTGCTAAAATCTAAATCATCAATATCAGATTTGGTGGCAATTAAACATGCACTTTTCAATTTAATTTCAGAAGCAACACTAGATGGTTTATTATTAGGCCGCATTTGTTGCTCAAATTCTTTTGCCACAATCTGATTTTCACTTTTATTTTTCTCCTGTTTTGCTTTATTAGCTCTATTAATATCATCTTTCAAAATGGAATTAGGAGTCATAGGAAGCAAAGTAATATTTTTATCCTTATGAACAAGAGTATACTGATTGTTTCTACCATGGTGTACAACTTTTTTATCAAATTGCCATGGTCTACCAAGTAATAAGGAACATGCTTGCATAGGTACCACATCACAATCAACATAATCAGCATATGTAGAGATACTAAAATGCACACGAACAGTATGTGTTACCTTAACCTTGCCACTGTTGTTGAACCATTGGATGTAGTAAGGATGTGGATGTGGTCTTGTGGTGAGAGATAGCTTCTCCACCATCTCCATGCTAGCCAAGTTATTGCAGCTCCCTCCATCTATGATGACGCGAACAGAACGTTCCTTCACAACTCCCTTTGTATGGAACACATTATGCCTCTGATTTTGCTCAGCTTGTGTGACCTGCACACTCAAAACACGTTGAGTAACTAAACATTCATACCTGTCAGCATCTTCAGGAGCCATGTATTGCGTCTCATGATCAGAATCATCTCCACCGTGTTCTTCACGTGTAATAAGAGCCAAAGTCTCCTCATCATAGTCACTAGCGGACTCATACCCACCATCCTCAGTAGCAACCATCACACGCTGAGATTGGCATTCTCTCACAAAATGTCCTCTTCCCTTACAACAATGACAAATAATATCACTTGTGTGCCCTATTGATGCCATGGACGAAGAAGAGCTCTTCGCAGGTCCGGCAGGTGTGCTCTTGGCAGATAGTGGTTGTTGTGCCTGCTTTCTTGTATCACGGCTGGAGGTGGCACCTGATGGAGGTGCTGGTGGAGTGGAAGTAGAGGATGCACGTGGTGTCCATGATGAAGATCGACCTGCAAAAAAGTTAATTCGCGCCAATGCCTGTCGATCCTGCACTTCACGTTCAGCTTTACAAGCAAGATGGAATAAACGAGTGATATTAGTATACTCCTTATACTCTAGAATGGTCTGAATCTCTCTATTTAATCCACCCATAAAACGTGCAAGCATAGCTTCATTCTCCTCAACAATACCACATCTAATCATGCCAGTTTGTAATTCCTGATAATATTCTTCTACATAATTTTTTCCTTGTCGTAAACGCTGCAATTTTTGAAGTAATTCATGTTGATAATATGGTGGAACCGAACGAGTACGCATAGCAGTTTTCAAAGCAGCCCAAGTAGTTGGAATAGGATATAATCTACAATGTTCAGACCACGAAACACATGCAAAGCTAGTGAAAGCACAAACAGCAGCAGGAACACGTCTCTCCTCGGGATATTGTAAACATGTAAAATCGTTGTTCAGTTTCTAAATCCCAAGTAAGATATATATCAGGAACACATCTACCCTCAAATGGTGAAATATTCAATTTTAGTTTAGGAAGATGGTCATGTACCTCAGGTGGTGGTGCAGCCCTACCGTTGCGATGATATGCATGAGGATGACCTGGTGGTGGTGGTGTTGGTGGTTGCACGTAGTTCTGATTTTTGTCAACCTCATCCTCGTAATGGTCCTCCACCTCTGTAGTAGCAGTAGGAGCGGCAGAAGCATCAACAACGGCACCAAAATTTTGCCCAGGGTCAATGGGAACGCGCTGTGCTCGTCCCACTTGATTTGGAAAGCGACGTTGTTGTTGTTGTTGTTGTTGTTGTTGTAGAGGTGCGTTAGGGGCAGCCGGTGGTGGTGGTGGAAGACGCGCGAGCCATTCATTAAACTTGTTATCGAGCTTTGTTTCGAACGTCTTCTCCATGCCATCTATCTTCTCCATGGCCTCCTCAAATCTGTTTAGCACATCTTGCACCTGTCCACTCATCATTTGCTGAAATTTATCATACAACTCCTTATTCGTCATGTTCTCCCAGTCAGTCTCGTCGGCTTGTGATCCTGCCATGGTTAGCAGCAATAGAAACACACAAGAATATGATCCTACAGACTACTAACAAGAGGTGGTGGTGGATGTCACAAATCCGTCAAGCAAATCTCAAATTCTTACCAGTTCTTACCCAGCAGCAGGCGGTGATCGGCAACCGTTGTAGTCAAAACTCTCAAAGCTTGGATAGAGCAATTACCAGGGAGAGTCAAACACACGACGTAGATGTATGTGGAGCTGGGAAGGCTTATAATATGGTAGCAAAAAGGTCAGCAATAATCAATTCAGAGATGCAAAGTTGAATAAACGCTCAACGACGGTACTGTGCTGGTCCTAGGCTAGACCGTACTAGAGACGCGAGCCTAGAACACGAACAAAATCACGACGCGACACGTAAACAAGGGAGGAGCACTCTCTGAATTTTTGTTCTTTTTTTCAATTTTTTTGCACTTTTTTTTCCTATTTTTTTGCCCCGCAACATTTTTTTCGAAATAGTCTACAAATGGTCTAAAAACTGCCTAGCCAGAATTTTCCAGACTTAGTTTTTTTTTTGAGTTTGGAACTATTTTTCTTCTGCGGGTAGCACGGAATCTCAGGAGTCCTACTCTGTCACAACTCGAAGTATCGCGTGATCTGGAACTCGAAAACAAAGCAACAAATACTGGACTCAGACTAGGACTGGTAGCGGAGATGAATCTGGTGGAACTCGGACTGGTGGCGACGATGAATCTGGTGGAACTCGGACTGGTGGTTGTATATGGCGATGGTATATGTGGACTCAGATTGGTGATTGTATATGGCGATGGTATATGTGGACTCGGATTGGTGGTTGTATATGGCAGCGGTGATGTATATGGTGGGGTGGTGGTATATGGCAATGATGATGACGATGGTGCGGTGGCGGCGTGACAACCTGTGAATAGAACTCGAAACTCTAAGGGACTAGAAGCTAAGACCAGCAACTCGACACGACAATGCAACCGCACATTCAACAAAGCAAAACTCTAAAAAGACTATGCAAAGGCTCAGATTGGTTCGGATATGATGAACTAACCCTAATTTTTTTGTTGGCTTTTTTTGTGGACTGTAGGTATGAAGAACAGACTCGATCTAAACTATGAAAATTGGAAAATCTCACGGAGCAACCTGAAAATCTGATACCACTTGATAGAGGCGAGGGTGTCTTGATCTTTCGATGAGATGGTGGCTATCGTTTCTGTGGGAGTCAACCTTGACGATCCGACTACGAACGTGTGAGACGTCACGCCTTAGCAATCGCTAAACCAACTTCCGAGGGGTTATTGACCACGCCGGAGCACGATGAACCTGACCACGAGGGTCTGTTTCCTGCGAGCAAACAAAGAACAAGCAAGAAACTGAGATTGCAATCTGGATATTGCGAATATAAGATGAAAGCTTTATTGATCAAGGTGGGGTTCTGTGACGTCTTGGTCTGGTCGTTGGACACAAACGAAGTACGCGAAGTTGCAGCTATGGCGAACTTTTAATCTAAACAAAACCCAAAGTCTAAACGACGCCCTAAGGGCTGTATATATGGAGGAAGAGGGGGGAATTTCATGGCCCTTGGAGGAGGGGTCCGAAACCAACCCTAACTCTTGTTTCCCCACATATACGGACTCTAAAAACAGCCTATACTTAAGTATTTCGAAAATACATGGGCCTGGCCCAATAATAAGGTGACGCAGCACCTAAAATAGCCTCTAGACGAAATTTATGAAGTGGCATCTTGTATATTTCGTCCAAGGCTTCATGCACTCCTTATGGTGGCTTCAAAGTCCTGAAATCATCACTTGTAACTCCGTTCTGGATCCCCTTGCGCATGCCATCATCTCCACGCTTGAACTTGTTCCAAGGTTCATCTTTCTTGTCCAAGCTAGGCCCTTCATTTGTAAGCAAGACAAATGTATCCAATTTAGGCAGCATCATATTCTCATGAACATTAGAATCGTTACCAAGAAACGAAAGTAACTGATAATTCAATTGGCGTGCGCGAGCTCTAGTAATTGGTCCAGTATGTATAGCAGCAGGGGCTGTGGGTGTAACAATGGTATTGATGTCCTCATCGCAACTCGATGCTAGAACAAAAGATGACTCTATATGAATGCCTCCGGCGGTGTACCGGGATGTGCAATGAACCAAGAGTGATATGTATGAAAGAATTATGAATGGTGGCTTTGCCACAAATACTATGTCGACTACATGATCATGGTAAGCAATATGACAATGATGAATGTGTCATGATAAACGGAATGATGGAAAGTTGCATGGCAATATATCTCGGAATGGCTATGGAAATGCCATAATAGGTAGGTATGGTGGCTGTTTTGAGGAAGATATAAGGAGGTTTATGTGTGAAAGAGCGTATCATATCACGGGGTTTGGATGCACCGGCGAAGTTTGCACCAACTCTCAATGTGAGAAAGGGCAATGTACGGTATCGAAGAGGCTAGCAATGATGGAAGGGTGAGAGTGCGTATAATCCATGGACTCAACATTAGTCATAAAGAACTCATATACTTATTGCAAAAATCTACAAGTCATCAAAAACCAAGCACTACGTTTAACGCCATGGGCTTTTAGGTGTCCTTAGAATATATTGGGGGTGCCATGGGCATCCCCAATCTTAGGCTATTGCCACTCCTTGTTCCATAATCCATCAAATCTTTACCCAAAACTTGAAAACTTCACAACACAAAACTTAAAGTAGAAAATCTCGTGAGCTCCGTTAGCGAAAGAAAACAAAAGACCACTTCAAGGTACTGTAATGAACTCATTCTTTATTTATATTGGTGTTAAACCCACTGTATTCCAACTTCTCTATGGTTTATAAACTATTTTACTAGCCATAGATTCATCAAAATAAGCAAACAACACACGAAAAACAGAATCTGTCAAAAACAGAACAGTCTGTAGTAATCTGTAGCTAGCGCAAGATCTGGAACCCCAAAAATTCTAAAATAAATTTCTGGACGTGAGGAATTTATCTATTAATCATCTGAAAAAATAATTAACTAAATATCACTTTCCAAATAGAAATGGCAGCAGTTCTCGTGAGCGCTAAAGTTTCTGTTTTTTTACAGCAAGATATCAAGACTTTTCCCAAGTCTTCCCAACGGTTCTACTTGGCACAAACACTAATTAAACACAAAAAACACAACCAAAACAGAGGCTAGGTAAATTATTTATTACTAAACAGGAGCAAAAAGCAAGGAATAAAAATAAAATTGGGTTGCCTCCCAACAAGCGCTATCGTTTAACGCCCCTAGCTAGGCATAAAAAGTAAGGATAGATCTAGGTATTGCCATCTTCGGTAGGCAATCCATAAGTGGCTCTCATAAAAGATTCATAAGGTAATTAAATTTTCTTTCTAGGAAAGTGTTCCATGCCTTTCCTTAACGGAAATTGGAATCTAATATTTCCTTCCTTCATATCAATAATTGCACCAATCGTTCTAAGGAAAGGTCTACCAAGGATAATAGGACATGAAGGATTGCAATCTATGTCAAGAACAATAAAATATACGGGCACATAATTCCTATTTGCGACAATAAGAACATCATTGATTCTTACCATTGGTTTCTTAATAGTGGAATCCGCAAGGTGCAAGTTTAAAGAGCAATCATCAAAATCATGGAAACCTAACAAATCACACAAAATCTTTGGAATCGTGGAAACACTAGCACCCAAATCACATAAAGCATAGAACTCATGATCTTTAATCTTAATCTTAATAGTTGGTTCCCACTCATCATAAAGTTTTCTAGGGATAGAAACTTCCAACTCAAGTTTTTCTTCATAAGATTGCATCAAGGCATCAACGATATGTTTAGTAAACACTTTATTTTGACTATAAGCAGGAGGAGAATTTAGCACAGATTGCAACAAGGAAATACAATAAATCAAAGAGCAATTTTCATAATTAAATTCCTTGAAATCCAAAATAGTGGGTTTAGCAACATCTAGGGTTTTAATTTCTTCAATCCCACTTTCATCAAATTTAGCAGCAAGATCTAAAAACTCCGAATTTTTGGAACGCCTTCTAGGTAAAGGTGGATCATATTCAGTCCCATCATTATCAAGATTCATATTGCAAAACAAAGATTTAATAAGGGACACATCAATAACTTTTAGATCTTCATCTTTATTTTCATAGGAACTAGAAGAACACGCTCTTATAAAGGCATCTTTCTTAGCACGCATCCTAGCGGTTCTTTCTTTGCACTCATCAATGGAAATTCTCATGGCTTTGAGAGACTCATTGATATCATGCTTAGGAGGAATAGATCTATGTTTCAAAGAATCAACATCAAGAGAAATTCTATCAACGTTCCTAGCCAACTCATCAATCTTAAGCAATTTTTCTTCAATCAAAGCATTGAAATGCTTTTGCGAAGTAATAAATTCTTTAATATTAGATTCAAAATCACAGGGCATCTTATTATGATTTCCATAAGAATTGTTGTAGGAATTACCATAATTATTAGAGGGATTACTAGGATAAGGCCTAGGATTAAAATTTCCTCTATACGCGTTGTTACCAAAATTATTCCTACCAACAAAATTCACATCCATAGATTCATTATTGTTCTCAAGCAAAGTAGACAAGGGCATATCATTAGGATCAGAAGAAACACTCTTACTGGCAAATAATTTCATAAGTTCATCCATCTTTCCACTCAAAACATAAATTTCTTCTATTGCATGCACCTTTTTATTAGTAGATCTTTCAGTATGCCATTGAGAATAATTAACCATAATATTATCTAGGAGTTTAGTAGCTTCTCCTAAAGTGATTTCCATAAAAGTGCCTCCCGCGGCCGAATCTAAAAGATTTCTAGAAGCAAAATTCAATCCGGCATAAATTTTTTGTATAATCATCCACAAATTCAAACCATGAGTAGGGCAATTACGTATCATTAATTTCATCCTCTCCCAAGCTTGTGCAACATGTTCATGATCAAGTTGCTTAAAATTCATAATATCATTTCTAAGGGATATGATCTTAGCGGGAGGAAAATACTTAGAGATAAAAGAATCTTTGCACTTGTTCCAAGAATCAATACTATTTTTAGGCAAAGATGAAAACCAAGCTTTAGCACGATCTCTAAGCGAAAAAGGAAATAGCTTCAACTTAACAATATCGTTGTCCACATCTTTCTTCTTTTGCATATCACACAAATCAACGAAGCTATTTAGATGGGTAGCGGCATCATCACTAGGAAGGCCGGAAAACGGATCTTTCATGACAAGATTCAGCAAAGCGGCATTAATTTCACAAGATTCAGCATCGGTAAGAGGAGCAATCGGAGTGCTCATAAAATCATTGTTGTTGGTATTGGTAAAGTCACACAATTTAGTGCTATATTGAGCCATCGAGACAAGCAAGCAATCCAACACACAAGCAAACAAAAAGCAAGCGGGCAAAAAGAGGCAAATAGAGAAAGAGAGGGAGGATAGAGAGAGAGGGCGAATAAAACGGCAAGGGTGAAGTGGGGGAGAGGAAAATGAGAGGAAAATGGCAAATACTGTAATGCAGGAGATAACGGTTGTGATGGGTACTTGGTATGTTGACTTTTGCATAGACTCCCCGGCAACGGCGCCAGAAATGGCTCGTTGTCGGGAGTCAAATCTTGACCTGCGCGAACCTTCCTGGCAACGGTTCCAGAAATCTTCTTGCTACATCTTGAGCACTGCGTTGGATTTCCTTGAAGAGGAAATGATGATGCAGCAAAGTAGCGTAAGTATTTCCCTCAGTTTTTGAGAACCAAGGTATCAATCCAGTAGAAGGCTACACGCGAGTCCCTCGTACCTGCACAAAACAAATAACGCCTCGCAACCAACGCGATAAGGGGTTGTCAATACCTTCACGGTCACTAACGAGAGTGAGATCTGATAGATATGATAGGATAATATTTTTGGTATTTTTGTGATAAAGATGCAAAGTAAAATAAAAGCAAAGTAAAAAGCAAAGGAAATAACTAAGTATTGGAAGATTAATATGATGAAGATAGACCCGGGGGCCATAGGTTTCACTAGTGGCTTCTCTCAAGAGCATAAGTATTTTACGGTGGGTGAACGAATTATTATTGAGCAATTGACAGAATTGAGCATAGTTATGAGAATATCTAGGTATGATCATGTATATAGGCATCACGTCCGAGACAAGTAGACTGACTCCTGCCTTCATCTACTACTATTACTCCACTCATCAACCGCTATCCAGCATGAATCTAGAGTATTAAGTTCATGAAAATAGAGCAACGCCTTAAGCAAGATGACATGATGTGGAGGGATAAATTCATGCAATATGATAAAAACCCCATCTTGTTATCCTCGATGGCAACAATACAATACGTGCCTTGCTGCCCCTACTGTCACTGGGAAAGGACACCGCAAGATTGAACCCAAAGCTAAGTACTTCTCCCATTGCAAGAAAGATCAATCTAGTAGGCCAAACCAAACTGATAATTCGAAGAGACTTGCAAAGATAACCAATCATACATAAAAGAATTTAGAGAAGATTCAAATATTGTTCATAGATAATCTTGATCATAAACCCACAATTCATCGGTCTCAACAAATACACCGCAAAAAGAAGATTACATCGAATAGATCTCCACAAGAGAGGGGGAGAACATTGTATTGAGATCCAAAAATAGAGAAGAGGCCATCTAGCTAATAACTATGGACCCGAAGGTCTGAGGTAAACTGCTCACACTTCATCGGAGAGGCTATGGTGTTGATGTCGAAGCCCTCCATGATGGATGCCCCCTCCGGCGGAGCTCCGGAACAGGCCCCAAGATGGGATCCCGTGGATACAGAAAGTTACGGCGGTGGAATTAGAGTTTTGGCTTTGTATTTGATCGTTTGGGGGTACTTAAGTATATATAGGAGGAAGGAGTATGTCGGTGGAGCAACATGGGGCCCATGAGGGTGGAGGGCGCGCCTGGGGGGGGGGGGGGTTAGGCGTGCCCCCTACCTTGTGGCTTCCTCCTTTATTTCTTGACGTAGGTTCCAAGTCTCCTGGATCATGTTCGGTGAGAAAATCACGTTTCCGAAGGTTTCATTCCGTTTGGACTCCGTTTGATATTCCTTTTCTGCGAAACTCTGAAATAGGAAAAACACAACAATTATGGGCTGGGCCTCCGGTTAATAGGTTAGTCCCAAAAATAATATAAAAGTGGATAATAAAGCCCAATAATGTCCAAAACAGTAGATAATATAGCATGGAGCAATCAAAAATTATAGATACGTTGGAGACGTATCATTGCCAGCCGCTCGAAGCGCCATTGGAGCCGCGCAGGATACACTCTAAGAATTTTTCATGGTGGGTGTGCTTCTTGCAATGGTGGGGCGCGATCGAAAGGTTAAAGAGACACAAGGGTTAAATGGCCACTGTAATAAATGGGGGCCGGCCGGCCTGTAATCGTCACGTCTTGTCACGGCGTTCATAGCGGAGAATTCCAGTGCATGCTTGACAACACCGCACTGTGTGTGTTTCATTTCACCATGCGTGGGCTCGAAGAGGCACCAAATGTATCGTCGGTGAGCCTGTTCCTGTGGTACCACGTAAGCTTCCCGCCCGACTAGTTTGGCCACGCGTCGGCTAGAAGAGGGACAAATCGTGGGCGTTTATTGGCAAAAAGCTTTGTAAAAACAAAGTGTGTGGAATGACTTCGGTCATAAGTTTACCCGCGGGTGATGAGTTCAAAGTTACACAGAAGGGTGATGATGGACACTCGAGTGCGATAATTAATTCTGCGCTCTACAGGGCACATGGTTGAAGAAACCGACTGTGTGCAATAATGTTGAAGATCGTAGTCAAGTTAGCTATACAGATCGTGCGCTATGAGATCGACAAGGTAAACAGATTCGAGAATGGTTAATAAAATCTAAGACCATTGCATATTAAGGTCAAAATAGTGCTACCAATATACGAGTCTCATACGACGCCATTTCAACGATAGGTTCAAATTACAGAGTTATATGGCTCAAATTCGAAGATTACAAGGTTCAAACTGATATTAGAAATGAAATTCAGCTCATCAGCTGCAAACACTCGTGCTAATCTGCTTAACATGGATATCAGAGAGGTTCAAACTAATATTACCACCTCCAAGTCTAGTTTCGAAACCTCATAATTTTTGCAAGGGTCAACCACTGAGAAGTCATGTATGGGGTTGACATGATGACTTCCGATTACTCTGTCATCTGAACTTCCAAAATGAAATTCAGCATTTTCGAAGCCCAATCCATTCTACCGCAGCCGCCGACGCTGATAAACAAACCATTCATTTTTGCGAAATAAATGTAGGTCAAACCTCATTGCCTTCAGCACCCTTGCTCTAACAACAAAGAACCTGGCGAATATAATCTCTGGTAAGGTCCCTCGGTAGGAGTTCAAAGTAATTTCTGATGGATGCAGATCTAGGCATTCGACGTGATTGTTATATTTTATCACATTAGCCACCACTAGGCCTAATCTTATCAGCAAAAGAAGAAAACGTGTTAGTGCCTACATGCAGTTTTGAACACTACTACATGCCTATTTGGTTTGCGGGATTTGTAAAATGCACTAACATTCCATCTTTGATCTGACATGATTAACATGGCCATTTGATTACAATATAGAAAAATGTAGCCTTCTTTACAAGAGGTTGGAGTGGATGAAAAGTTCCCTAAGAAAACTAGTACAAATGAATCCAAAGGAGAAATGCTTATGGATTGTAACCATATGGATCAAGCAACCAATATGGGGGGGGGACATGTATGTACTGAAATCCTCCAAGAATCATTCAGAAATCATAGTACATTGTCATTGTAAACTTGGAAAAAGGTGTCACAAATTGAACTCCCTTATGGTTAACATTTAACAGAAAAGGAACGTCACCTCGATATATAGCTTCTCCAGGGACGAAAAGCATCTAAGGAAACTGACAACTTGCTCCAGGTTGGGGCCGATAGATTCTAGTGCCAAGACCTTCGCTATGCACAGTTTTGGGGTCAAGCTTGTCGGAATCATTTTATGGATGACAAATGTACATACATATTCAAAATTAGAAATAATGTTAATTTGTAGAAGGAGAGGTAGAAGGCGGCTGTTGTACCTGAATGGGTGTGGATCGAATAACAAGTTCGGAGTATTTGTCAGACGAGTAGCCCACCACTGTCAATTTTGGCGCAGAAATGACATTGATTCTTGTTGGACCTTCTTGATCAACTACAAGTAATCTCTCAAGTGCAGGTGTGTCCTCAATGACCATATCGTGGTACACATCTTGTGATGTCTTCTTGCTGCACCAACAACACACATAAATAGTTCGGAGAGTCATGGAGGTGATGTGGAAGCTACTCAACCCATTGATCGCTTGAAGACGAAGGTACTCGAGTGCAATACAACCACAAAGTAGGCGCTCCATGTCACCGCTTGGGAGGCAAACAGCGACGAGCTCGAGGTGCTTCAGTCGTGGTAGAATAAGATCGGGCAAGTCATTGAAGGGGGGATGGCAGTTCCTGAACTTGGCGACGTGCAGCGTGGGCACGAGGCGGAGCATGGACATTGGCAGCGAGCGCATATGCCCATCATCAAAAGTGAGCTCCTCGAGCTGATATAGGGCAGGGGATCGGAACCATTCGTCAAGCTTGGGTCGGTCCTTGCCGTTGGAACGGAACTTGCCCATTCTTAGGCCTCTGGTTGGGCCAAGGTGACTGCCAAGGATCTTGGAGAACGCACCCAAGGTTTTGCGATATCCATGGCAAAGCTCGTGGGTGTCGATGAGGTCGAGAGGGGTGGAGTTCCATAGGGGGCGCCACTGCCGAGAAAGGACGGTTGTCCGCGCACCATATTTGATTGGGAGGAGGGAGATGATGACTGTCAACATATCATCAGGGAGGCTGCTGATGAAGTCTAGGCCTGCTGGAGTCGCTTGCGGTTCTTGCTTGATAAACCACAAGTATAGGGGATCGCAATAGCTTTCGAGGGTAGAGTATTCAACCCAAATTTATTGATTCGACACAAGGGGAGCCAAAGAATATTCTCAAGTATTAGCAGCTGAGTTGTCAATTCAACCACACCTAGAAACTTAGTATCTGCAACAAAGTGTTTAGTAGCAAAATAATATGATAGTGATGGTAACGGTAACAAAAGAGTAATGAAAGCAAAGTAATGTTTTTGGTATTTTGTAGTGATTGTAACAATAGCAATGGGAAAGTAAATAAGCGTAAACCAGTATATGAAAAGCTCGTAGGCATTGGATCAATGTTGGATAATTATGCCGGATGTGGTTCATCATGTAACAGTCATAACATAGGGTGACATAGAACTAGCTCCAATTCGTCAATGTAATGTAGGCATGTATTCCGAATATAGTCATACGTGCTTACGGAAAAGAACTTGCATGACATCTTTTGTCCTACCGTCCCGTGGCAGCGGGGTCCTTACGGAAACTAAGGGATATTAAGGCATCTTTTTAATAGAGTACAGGAACAAAGCATTAACACATACTGAATACATGAACTCCTGAAACTACGGTCATCACCGGTAAGTATCCCGATTATTGTCACTTCGGGGTTAACGGATCATAACACATAATAGGTGACTATAGACTTGCAAGATAGGATCAAGAACTCTCATATATTGATGAAAACATAATAGGTTCAGATCTGAAATCATGGCACTCGGGCCCTAGTGACAAGCATTAAGCATAGCAAAGTCATAGCAACATCAATCTCAGAACATACTGGATACTAGGGATCAAACCCTAACAAAACTAACTCGATTACATGGTGAATCTCATCCAACCCATCATCGTCCAGCAAGCCTACGATGGAATTACTCACGCACGGCGGTGAGCATCATGAAATTGGTGATCGAGGATGGTTGATGATGACGATGGCGACGAATCCCCCTCTCCGGAGCCCCGAACGGACTCCAGATTAGCCCCCCTGAGAGGTTTTAGGGCTTGGCAGCGGCTCCGTATCGTAAAACGCGATGATTTCTTCTCTCCTATTTTTTTTCTCCCCGAAAGCAGTTATATAGAGTTGGAGTTGGAGTCGGGGGGTCTCCAGGGTGCCCACGAGGTAGGGGTGTGCGCCCTGGGGGGGCACCCCCACCCTTGTGAGAAGGGTGTGGGCCCCCTGGTCTTCATATTTGGCAAGGATTTTTTATTATTTATTGTAAGGTATTCCGTGGAGTTTCAGGTCATTCCGAGAATTTTTGTTTTCTGCACATAAAACAACATCATGGCAATTCTGCTGAAAACAGCATCAGTCCGGGTTAGTTCCATTCAAATCATACAAGTTAGAGTCCAAAACAAGGGAAAAAGTGTTTGGAAAAGTAGATACGACGGAGACATATCAACTCCCCCAAGCTTAAACCCTTGCTTGTCCTCAAGCAATTCAGTTGAGAAACTGAAAGAAATAAAGAAAAACTTTTACAAACTCTTGTTGTTGTAAATATGTCAAGCTAGCATTCAAGTTTTCAGCAAGGATTATAACTAACCACATTTGCAATAATTCTCAGGTCTCATGATTACCCATATCAATAGCATAATCAACTAGCAAGCCATAATAATAAGTCTCGGATGACAACACTTTCTCAAAACAATCATAATATGATATAACAAGATGGTATCTCGCTAGCCCTTTCTGAGACCGCAAAACATAAATGCAGAGCACCTTTAAAGATCAAGGACTGACTAGACATTGTAATTCATGGTAAAAGAGATCCAATCATAGTCACACCCAATATAAATTAACAGTAATGAATGCAAATGACAGCTGCGCTCTCCAGCTAGTGCTTTTTAAAAAAAGGGTGATGACTCAACATAAAAGTAAATAGATAGGCCCTTCGCAGAGGGAAGCAGGGATTTGTAGAGGAGCCAGAGCTCAGTTTTAAAATAGAGGTGAATAACATTTTGAGCGGTATACTTTCATTGTCAACATAGCAACCAAGAGATGGCGATATCTTCCATGCTACACACATTATAGGCGGTTCCAAAACAGAATGGTAAAGTTTATACTCCCCCTCCACCAACAAACATCAATCCATGGCTTGCTCGAAACAACGAGTGCCTCCAACATACATCAGGTCCCAGGGGGAGTTTTGTTTGCAATTATTTTGATTTAGTTTGCATAAAGCATGGGACTGGGCATCCCGGTGACCAGCCCTTTATCTCGTGAGTGAGGAGCGGAGTCCACTCCTCTTGAGAATAACCCGCCTGACGCGATCTGAGCTCGCGTAGCAATACGGCGGCCACCCCAATCCCAGCCCAACGGCGTTATTCATGCCGCGCGTACATAATTACGCATTAAAAATACCATGGGCACAGGTGGGGATGGGGGGGGTGGCACAACTGCGACACGCCCCAAAACGCGGCCTAAACCGCACTAGGGGCTTCCCGTTTGGTTATTTTTCTTTTTCTTTCAGGACTTTAATCTCTGGAAACACTGTCCGGCAGCTCCATTGTCGAACACATGATACAACAACCAAGGAGGCAGACAACTACGTTATACAACGGAATTCCCAGGTTGATTACAGACTTCATATCATTCCTCAGCTCGCCCTTGGAAGGGACATAGTCCTACTCTTTTGCTTATTGCACTATCTGTATCACTCTGCTTTAATGCAATTTTTTAATAAACAATGCATGACATTACGACTATTATTGCATTTTTGTTATATATATCTATGCGTTCATTAACGACGCCTTGCAACCATACACTCTGGTACGGCCAATGCACCAGGGGCTTACGTACCCGCAATATGGTGTGAAAAGTCCAAACACTTTCACAAGTGCGGCACCCCGAACTTATAGCATTATATGCATCATCTCCGAATCATGTCTTTGGTCAAATGTTGGGTTTGCCCAGCTCCTATGTTTTGGTACCTTACGTTCCGCTCCATCGGCTAAGGTAGCGCTAGGAGAGCTACTGCGATTGTGCCCCGGTTCTGCCAGGCTGAGCACCTCAGTAGAGAAAGCTAAAACTGACTGTCATGATAAGGCGCGAGACTGGTCGCTGTTCGGCGAGGTTTTTCGAGTCCTTAAAGACTTATGCCGCTTAGGGCGAGGGGCCGGCTCTGCCCGTCTTACAGGCGTGTATCGTGCCCCGAATTCGGCCTTCCGAACACCAGGGGCTTCGCCGAAATTTAAAATTATAGAATTCTATGGCTAAGTGAGAGTGATAAAGCAATATTAGTCCGGTTGCCTTGTTCGTTGTGCTGAGCACCTCCCTCGAAGGACCCAAATATGGGAACAAGAGTGCTCAGGTTTATCCCGAACACCCCAGCACTAGCGGCATGGGGGCAGAAGCCGAGGACTAGCCATCTCTCAGATTGGATAAACAGCCAAACAGAAGGTAATATTTTAAATTCAAACAAGCGTTGCATGGCGAATATGAAACAAGTTTTCACACATACAGGACAAAACGAGCAAGTCTCATTCAAATATTACATTTTGTGAGCACTCATCCGCGATAAGGCGGGCACCCGGCAGAACACCCTCGTAGTACATCTCAGGGTGGCGGTGCTCCTTGCCCTCCGGTGGCCCCTCCTTGATCAGCTTCACGGCGTCTAGCTTGACTCACTGCATTTTTACACGGGCGAACAGCTTCTTCCGTGCACCTTCTATGCAGACGGATCGCTTGACGGCCTCCAGCCGAGGGCAGGCATCCACAAGCCGCCTCACCAGGCCGAAGAAGCTGTTCGGAAGGGCGTCACCAGGCCACAACCGGACGATGAAGCCCTTCATGGCCTGATCGGCCGCCTTATGTAGCTCGGCCATCTGCTTCAGCTGGTCGCTCATGGGCACCGGATGTTCGGCCTCAGCATACTAAGACCAGAAAAGCTGCTCTATCGAGCTTCCGTCCTCGGCCTGGTAGAATAGTGCGGCATCGGACACACTGCGGGGCAAATCTGCGAATGCTCCTGAAGAGCTCCGGATTCGGGTAAGTAATCGGTAATTCACCTTTACATGCTTGCTTTGCATATAGAAAGCCTTACCCGCCGCTATCTTCTTCATCGCATCGATCTCCTGAAGGGCCTTCTGGGCCTCGGCCTTGGCACTCTTCGCGCTCTCACGGGCCGCGGCAAGCTCAGACTCTCGCGTCTTCAAGTCAAGCTCCAACGCCTCGTGCTTCGTCACGAGAGCCTGGAGCTCTTGATGTACCTCGCCCACCCGAGCCTCGTGCCTCTCTCGCTCGGTGCGCTCCTTGGCCGCTGTATCTTCGGCCTTGGTCAGTGCTTGCTTCAGGGTCGCCACCTCGGTCGTGGACCCTGGCATAACATACAATGATCCTGTCATTTTGCAATCGCGTCCTTTTTTATATACATATATCTATAGATGGGGTATTACTTACCTTCGTTCTCCTCGAGCTGCCTCTTGACAAGGCCAAGCTCTTTCTTGGACCCATCGAGGTCCTGCTTCAGTACGGCGACCTCCGCAGTTAGTGCAGCGGACGCCAGTAGAGAAGCCTGCATATGCATATTGACATACTTATATTAGACTCCTGCGATATTATTTGATCCTCTGTTCGGCTTTTCTTTGCGAACACCGAACAAAGCATCAGGGGCTACTGTCTATGCGGTAATACTTGTACTACATTTTAAAACACTTACCTCGAAGCCTGTTAGAAGGCTAGTACAGGCTTCAGTCAATCCGCTCTTGGTGGACTGAACCTTCTGGATCACCGCACTCATGATAGTACGGTGCTCCTCCTCGATGGAAGCGCTGTGAAGCGCTTCCAACATAGTGTCCGGCGCCTCTGGATGGACAGAGGTCACCGGCACAGGCGTCTCACCCCCCTTAGAAGGGGACCGCCTGCCCGAGCTCGGAACCGTTGGAGGGTCCGGCGCGGTGTTCGGCTGAGGGCCGAACTTGGAGCTCTCAGGGACCCTGTTCCCTCGGCTCCCGGAGTTCGGAAGGTCGCCTTGAGGCGCCTCCGGGACTGTCCCCCCTTGATCCGGTGCCTCTTGAGACAGCACCTCGGCGTCGTCGGCTGGATGAGGGGAGGTGGCAGTCGGGACCGGATCGCTATCCATGTCCGAAGAGCCCAGGGAGCCATCCGAGGATACCTCGATATTGGCTCGGGGTGGCCTGCACAATTGAGTTCGGCGTTAGGGAAAGCAATGCGACAAAGGAATCCTATGGGTTACTTTGGTATCCGAATACTTATGATCTCCCCTGGGGCTTGGCCCTGGGCAACCACTCGTCTTCACTTTCATCGGCGATGGTGGAGCTGCCCGGAAGGAGAGTCCTTCCCTTCTTGGACCCTCCGGCCTCCCCAGTTGGGTCGGCCTTCCTTTTCTTGTCTCCCCTAGTCGGTGGGGGAGCCTCTTCTTCCTCTTCCTCGTCTTCGGGGGAAGAGTGCGCCGCAGACTCATCGGACGGTGAGTCCGACGACGCCTGGTGTCGGGAACTCTTTCGAGCTCCCTTGGCCTTCTTGGTCTTCTCCGGCACCTTATAAGGGGAGGAGTCAACATCTTTGCCAGAAGGGCGTCTGCAGGGCCTTCAGGCAAGGGATCCGGACAGTCGATTTGTCTGGCCATCTTCTGCCAGTCCTGTTAAAGGCACGGGAGTTTAGATCCCCCGTAGAGTCAATCTATATAAAAATAAGTATCCTGTGAAAGGTAAAACAACTTACCGCACTGGCGTGGCGCTTCGTGCTGAATCCGCGATCGTCAGTAATGGGGGGAGGGACCTTGGCGCTCTTAAACAGCACCCTCCAGGCATCTTCATGACTCGTATCGAAGAGCCTGTTCAGAGTTCGGTGCTGCGCCGAATTGAACTCCCACAAGGTAAACTCCCGTTGTTGGCACGGGAGTATCCGGCGGATGAGCATAACCTGGACTATGTTGACGAGCTTGAGCTTCTTGTCCACCATGTTTTGAATACATGACTGGAGTCCGGTCAGCTCTTTTGAATTACCCCAGGACAGGCCCTTCTCTTTCCAGGAGGTGAGCCGCATGGGGATGCCAGATCGGAACTCGGGGGGCCGCTACCCATGCGGGGTCGCGCGGCTCGGTGACATAGAACCACCCCGATTGCCACCCCTTTATGGTATCCACGAAGGTGCCCTCGAGCCATGTGATGTTGGGCATCTTGCCCACCATGGCGCCTCCGCACTCCGCCTGGCGGCCGCTCACAACCTTCGGCTTGACATTGAACGTCTTCAGCCATAAGCCAAAGTGGGGCTTGATGCGGAGGAAGGCCTCGCACACGACGATAAACGCCAAGATGTTGAGGATGAAGTTCAGGGCCAGGTCGTGGAAATCCAGGCCGTAATAAAACATGAGACCCCGGACGAAGGGATGGAGAGGGAATCCCAGTCCGCGGAGGAAATGGGTGAGGAATACCACCCTCTCATGGGGCTTGGGGGTGGGGATGAGCTGTCCCTCATCTGGGAGCCGGTGCGTGATGTCGTCGGGCAGGTATCTGGCTCTCCTCAGTTTCTTGACGTCTCCCTCCGTGACGGAGGAGACCATCCACTTGCCTCCCGCTCCGGACATGGTTGGAGAAGGTTGAGATGGAAGTGAGAGCTTGGGCGCTAGAGCTCGAGTGTGCGGGAGCGGATGGGCAGAGGAGGAAGAAGGCGTGGATAGAAAGGTGAATCCTTATCCCTTTATATGGGTGGAAAAAATTAAGCGTCCCCACTTGCCTGGTAAAACTCGCTTATCTCCCAAGCGCCGCAATTAATGGCGTGGTTGGGTTACCCACGCCCGTATTGATGAGAATCCCGTAATAAGGGGACACGATCTCTGCTTTGACGAGACGTGTCGAAAAACTACCTCGCGTTGTGTGCGGGGCTGGTTAAAAGAAACGGTTCGAATAATCACCGGGCCATGACGTAACGTCATGCTGCCGAAACAAGCTAGCAAATTAGATCTGCGAAAACATTATTCTCTCTACGGTGGAATGTGGAACTTATTTTGCTGGGTCGGACACTATCCTCGTATTCAAATTCTTCTGTGACGTATTCGGAGAAGGAACCCGCCTTGCAATGCCGAAGACAACTGCGCGCCGGACTCATCGTCATTGAAGCCTGGTTTAGGGGATACTGAGGGAGTCCTGGATTAGGGGGTCTCCGGACAGCCGGACTATCTCCATTGGCCGGACTGTTAGACTATGAAGATACAAGATTGAAGACCTCATCTCGTGTCCGGATGGGACTCTACTTGGCGTGGAAGGCAAGCTAGGCAATACGTATATGGATATCTTCTCCTTTGTAACCGACCTTGTGTAACCCTAACCCTCTCCGGTGTCTATATAAACCGAAGGGCTTTAGTCCGTAGGACAACAATCACAACATACAATCATACCGTAGGCTAGGTTATAGGGTTTAGCCTCTCTGATCTCGTGGTGGATCTACTCTTGTAACACCCATATCTTCAATATTAATCAAGCAGGACGTAGGGTTTTACCTCCATCAAGAGGGCCCGAACCTGGGTAAAACTTCGTGTCCCTTGCCTCCTGTTACCATCCGGCCTAGACGCACAGTTCGGGACCCCCTACCCAAGATCCGCCGGTTTTGACACCGACACTTAGGCTTTTGGCCTAAGTTGGTCTATGGTCACGGCTGGCCTGGCTGATATCCATAATAATAGTTGTTGGGGTCGTACTGTGATGCAGCAGCTATCGCCTCCTGAGCTGCAGTGTGGCGACGAGCGGCCTCCGCTCTCCTCTCGTACTCATCTGCCTCCTCTATGGTAATAGTATATCCTCCTCTTGCCTGATAATCAAAGAAAGCAGGAGCAAGGAGAGTAATATGGACAGCACGGTGTCTATCAAAGATTAGTCGGTACTGGAGAGGTGATTCGTTCCTCTTGACAAAATGGTGGGAAACCATAGAATCAAAATCTAAATAAGCAGGAGGCAACTCCATGTCTCCTTCACGAACGTCTATCTCAAGAAATTTAGCTAAGCGTATTGCATAAATTCCTCCAAAGAAATCTCCATTATGTCTATTATGATACAACCTACGAGCTACAATGGCTCCCATATGATAAGATTGGTCTCCTGACACAGCACTCCGGAGAATGCTAAGGTCAGGGACACACATGTGACATGCTTCATCCTTAGCATTTATGGACCTACCTATGAAGAGAGCAAAATAATGTATAGCAGGAAAGTGAATGCTCCTTATGGTAGCTTGTGTCATATCTCTAGATTCCCCTACAGTTATACTAGCAAGAAAGTTTCTAAATTCAGATTTAGGGGGATCCCTAACACTACCCCATTGTGGAAGTTTGCAAGCAAAAGTGAAATCCTCTAGGTCCATGGTATAAGATTTGTCATAAAGATCAAACATGACTGAAGGAGAATTACGCGAAGATGAATACTCAAACCTCCTCACCAAAGAGCTTGTGAGATCATGATACTAGGGGCATTTTCCTGCCTCAAAGTCCTCAAGATCGGCATTACGCAAATATGCGTTAAATTCTTCTTTAATTCCCGCTCGATCCATAAAATTTTCAGAAGGCCACTCACAAGGACGCACTGGAGCGTCTCTTGGTGGCTCTTCGTCAGCATCACGCATTGCAAGCCTGGGTCCTTGCTTCTTTGAAGAACCACCTTGGAACATTTTCCTAAGCATATTTATTCCTCTGAAAAATTCTTAAATTTTTTTAGTAACTTCAAAATTAAAATAAACCAAACTCAATAATATTGATAGAAACTACTCCTACAAGTGCCTAGAGCCTATATCATGCATCAAAACTACTTTTGACCATATAAATTTGACATGCAAGCTCAAGAACAGGGTCACCTAAGCAGCAAAAATTTGCAATGAATAAAGCACTAGAAAAAAACTAATTAGACCAATGGAGGAGTCACATACCAAGAAACAATCTCCCCAAGCAGTTTTGTGAGAGGTGCTTTGAGCAAGGAGATCGAAAATGGCAGCAAAACGAGCTTGAACTCGGGTTTGAGCTAGTTTTTCGTGTTTGGGGGAGGAAGATGAAGTGTGAGGCTAAAAGAATAAGTGGAGGAGGGCCACCGTGGGCCCACGAGGCAGGGGGCACGCCTTAGGGGGGTGGGCGCGCCCTCCACCCTCGTGGCAAGGTGGTTGGCCCCCCTGGTGTGTTCTTTGTTCCATAAATCCTCAAATATTCTATAAAAATCATATTTAATTTTCAGGGCATTTGGAGAACTTTTATTTTCGAGGTATTTTTATATTGCACGGATAATCAGATAACAGACAGAAAATTATTTATTTTTACTTTATTTCAGCTAAATAACAGAAAGTATAGAGAGGGTACAGAAGGTTGTGCTTCTAGTTTCATCCATCTCATGCTCATCAAAAGGAATCCACTAACAAGGTTGATCAAGTCTTGTTAACAAACTCATTCCGATTAACATGAAACCAGAGAAATTTCGAATAACACTAGGTTACCTCAATGGGGATATGCACATCCCCAATAATAAGTATATCATATTTCTTCTTGACAGTAGGAAGAGGAAATTCAAAACCTCCAAATATAATCGATGGAATTTTTCCGATAGAATTAATAATATGAACTTGAGGTTGTTTCCTCGAAAAGTGTACCGTATGCTCATTAACATTAACATGAAAAGTGACATTGCCTTTGTTGCAATCAATAACAGCCCCTGCAGTATTAAGAAAAGGTCTTCCAAGAATAATAGACATACTATCGTCCTCGGGAATATCAAGAATAACAAAGTCCGTTAAAATAGTAACATTTGCAACTACAATAGGCACATCCTCACAGATACCGACAGGTATAGTAGTTGATTTATCATCCATTTGCAAAGATATTTCAGTAGGTGTCAACTTATTCAAGTCAAGTCTACGATATAAAGAGAGAGGCATAACACTAACACCGGCTCCAAGATCACATAAAGCAGTTTTAACATAGTTTCTTTTAATGGAGCATGGTGTAGTAGGTACTCCTGGATCTCCAAGTTTCTTTGGTATTCCACCCTTAAAAGTATAATTAGCAAGCATGGTGGAAATTTCAGCTTCCGGTATCTGTCTTTTATTTGTAATAATATCTTTCTTGTACTTAGGATAAGGATTTGTTGTGAGCATATCAGTCAATCGCATACGCAAAAAGATAGGTCTAATCATTTCAGCAAAGCGCTCAAAATCCTCATCATCCTTTTTCTTGGATGGTTTGGGAGGAAAAGGCATGGGTTTCTTAACCCAAGGCTCTCTTTCTTTACCATGTTTCCTAGCAACAAAGTCTTTCTTATCATAACGTTGATTCTTTGATTGTGGGTTATCAAGATCAACAGGAGGTTTAATTTCTACATCATTATCATTACTAGGTTGAGCATCATTATGAACATCACCATTAACATTTTCATTAGGTTTGTGTTCATTGCCAGATTGTGTTTTAGCATCAGACATAGAGATATCATTTGGATTATCAGGTGGTTCAGCAATAGGTTCACTAGAAGTTTGCACAGTTCTATCATTTTTCTTTTTCTTCTTTTTAGAAGAACTAAATGCATCAATTTTATTTCTCTGAGAATCTTGTTCAATTCTCTTAGGGTGGCATTCAGGATACAAAGGTTCCTGAGTCATTCTACCAGTTTTAGTAGTCACCTTAACAGCATAATCATTTTTCTTACTATTCATCTCATCGAGCAATTCCTTTTGAGCCTTAAGTACTTGTTCTACTTGAGTGGTAACCATAGAAGCATGTTTGCTAACAAGTCTAAATTCACCTCTAATATTAGCCATATAATCACCCAAGTATTTAATCATATCAGCATCTTGTTTTAATTGTCGACCAAAATAAGCATTGAAGTCTTCTTGCTTAAACATAAAATTATCAAACTCATCCAAGCATTGACTATCAATTTTAGTAGGAGGGATTTCAGCTTTATCATATCTATAGAGAGAATTTACCTTTACTACCTGTGTCAGGTTATCGAGGTCTGGAGGCTCTTCAATAAATAAAGGATTAAGATCATATGTTTCTTCAATAGGCGGTAAATTAAGACCATGTATTTCTTCAATAGGAGGTAAATTCTTAACATCTTCATCTTTAATACCTTTTTCTTTCATAGATTTCTTTGCCTCTTGCATATCTTCAGGACTGAGAAATAGAATACCTCTTTTCTTCGGAGTTGGTTTAGGAATAGGATCATTAATTGGAGCAGGAGCTGGCTCAGGAGGTGCCCAATTATTTTCATTTGTCAACATATTATTCAATAAGATTTCAGCTTCATCCTGTGTTCTTTCCCTGAAAAGAGAACCAACACAACTATCCAGGTAATCTCTGGAAGCATCAGTTAGTCCATTATAAAAGATATCAAGTATTTCATTTTTCTTAAGAGGATGATCAAGCAAAGCATTAAGTAACTTCAGAAGCCTCCCCCAAGCTTGTGGTAGACTCTCTTCTTTAATTTGCACAAAGTTGTATATTTCCTTTAAAGCAGCTTGTTTCTTATGAGCAGGGAAATATTTAGCAAAGAAGTAATAGATCATATCCTGGGGACTACGCACACAACCAGGATCAAGAGAATTAAACCATATCTTAGGATCACCCTTTAATGAGAACGGAAATATTTTAAGGATATAAAAGTAGCGAGATCTCTCATCATTAGTGAACAGGGTGGCTATATCATTTAATTTAGTAAGATGTGCCACAACAGTTTCAGATTCATAGCCATGAAAATGATCAGATTCAACCAAAGTAATTATATCAGGATCAACAAAGAATTCATAATCCTTATCAGCAACACAGATAGGTGAAGTAGCAAAAGCAGGGTCAGGTCTCATCCTAGCATTTAGAGATTGCTTATTCCATTTAGCTAATAAGATTTTAAGTTCATATCTATCTCTGCAAGCTAAAATAGCTAAAGAAGCATCTTGATCAAATAAATAACCCTCAGGAACAACAAGTGATTCTTCATCATCACTTTCATCTTCATGACCAGATTCAATATTTTCAATCTCTCTAGCCCTAGCAAGTCGTTCCTCGAGAAAATCACTAAGTGCCATAGTAGTATCAGGCATAGAGGTAGTTTCATCATAAGTATCATGTATAGTAGAAGTAGCATCATCAATAACATGTGACATATCAGAACTAATAGCAGAAGTAGGTTTAGGTGTCGCAAGCTTACTCATAACAGAAGGTGAATCAAGTGCAGAGCTAGATGGCAGCTCCTTACCTCCCCTCGTAGTTGAGGGATAGCTCTTGGTTTTTGGATCTCTCAAGTTCTTCATAGTGTCCAGCAGATATAAATCCCAAGTGACTCAAAGAATAGAGCTATGCTCCCCGGTAATGGCGCCAGAAATTAGTCTTGATAACCCACAAGTATAGGGGATTGCAACACCTTTCGAGGGTAGAGTATTCAACCCAAATTTATTGATTCGACACAAGGGGAGCCAAAGAATATTCTCAAGTATTAGCAGCTGAGTTGTCAATTCAACCACACCTGGAAACTTAGTATTTGCAGCAAAGTGTTTAGTAGCAAAGTAATATGATAGTGATGGTAACGGTAACAAAAGAGTAATGAAAGCAAAGTAATGTTTTTGGTATTTTGTAGTGATTGTAACAATAGCAACGGGAAAGTAAATAAGTGTAAACCAGTATATGGAAAGCTCGTAGGCATTGGATCAATGTTGGATAATTATGCCAGATGTGGTTCATCATGTAACAGTCATAACATAGGGTGACATAGAATTAGCTCCAATTCGTCAATGCAATGTAGGCATGTATTCCGAATATAGTCATACGTGCTTACGGAAAAGAACTTGCATGACATCTTTTGTCCTACCCTCCCGTGGCAGCGGGGTCCTTATGGAAACTAAGGGATATTAAGGCCTCCTTTTAATAGAGTACCGGAACAAAGCATTAACACATAGTGAATACATGAACTCCTCAAACTACGGTGATCACCGGTAAGTATCCCGATTATTGTCACTTCGGGGTTAACGGATCATAACACATAATAGGTGACTATAGACATGCAAGATAGGATCAAGAACTCTCATATATTGATGAAAACATAATAGGTTCAGATCTGAAATCATGGCACTCGGGCCCTAGTGACAATCATTAAGCATAGCAAAGTCATAGCAACATCAATCTTAGAACGTAGTGGATACTAGGGATCAAACCCTAACAAAACTAACTCGATTACATGGTGAATCTCATACAACCCATCACCGTCCAACAAGCCTACGATGGAATTACTCACGCACGGCGGTGAGCATCATGAAATTGGTAATGGATGATGGTTGATGACGACGACGGCGACGAATCCCCCTCTCCGAAGCCCCGAACGGACTCCAGATCAGCCCTCCCAAGAGGTTTTAGGGCTTGGCGGCGGCTCCGTATCATAAAACGTGATGATTTCTTCTCTCCTATTTCTTTCTCCCCAAAAGCAGTTATATAGAGTTGGAGTTGGACTCGGGGGGTCTCCAGGGGGCCCACGAGGTAGGGGGCGTGCCCTGGGGGGGGCCCACCCTCGTGAGAAGGGTGTGGCCCCCCTGGTCTTCATCTTTGGCAAGGATTTTTTATTACGTGGAGTTTCAGGTCATTTCGGGAACTTTTGTTTTCTGCACATAAAACAACATCATGGCAATTCTGCCGAAAACTTCGTCAGTCCGGGTTAGTTCCATTCAAATCATACAAGTTAGAGTCCAAAACAAGGGCAAAAGTGTTTGGAAAAGTAGATACGACGGAGACGTATCATTGCTCGCCCTGCCTCCGCTTGTTGGCGCCCTGTTCTCCACCTCCGGAGTCTCCTTGTCACCGGTGCTTTCTGATAGAAGTGGGAGTATAGGGAATATTTAGTTAAATAGGGTAATAGAAAAGTGTATTGGTAACTAGAAGTTATTAGGTAGGAATATAGTAAGAAAATGAATAACAATTGGTTGCTTAAATACTACACAATTCATTTGATATTTCTGGGTAAGTCAACATGCAGATACTTGAAAAGAAAACTTACTTCGAACAAAGTCTGGATGGATGATATCGTCGGGGAAGTTAATATATATCTCATTACCAGGCTCTTTTATGTGTAGTGCCATTTTAGTGCCGACTTTCAGTACATAGAACTTAGAAATTTTTTTCCAAAGGCCAGTGTCAAAATAGGAGTCACCATGTTCATCAAGTCTTACAGTAGCAACGATTGTAAATCCATGGTTTGTGTTCAGTATGACATCCCTGCAGTCTTGATTTATGTAAAGGGAAAGATTGTGCACTACAAATTTTGTTGCATAGCAAGGGACGCGCTTTAGAAAATGGTAGGATTGTTAAAGAAAATATGGTAACATGCAAATATGGGCCCAAATTGAAAGAACTATACAACAGTTGAAATCGAACGACAAAAATCTATAATTCAACAGATAGGGTAAACATGGTGTCATGGAAATATGAGAGTAATCGAAAGAACAATACATCATTAATTTGTCTAATATAGGAAGAAGAGGGAAAAATCCCCTTTGACGTATATGGTGCATGTGGCACCTTTTATCCAAATGTAGCAATATTTAGTATATGTTCAGGAAAGTAGGCCATGCCAACCGATTTAGGGTGAGATTGAACATACCGCACGTATCCTCAAGTCATATGGTATGGTGAAATGGAACTCCATGAATGTCTGGCGGAGGCCGCAAAGTCCTGATGTGTTCGCGCACTGTACACTCTATGAATGAAAGAAAACCCTCAAATCAGCTCGAATAAAAATGAATTCACGGTGATTTCGACCGGGTGATTAAAGGAGGCAGATGAACTGGGATAAGAGATGAGGTAATATATCATTAAATTAGTTACCTTGTTGTCCATGGGAAAGAACCCTTAGTACGGTGGATTTCCCAACCGAGCGGAGCTGGGTCGACCGCAACCAGCGTCGAGAAAGTCGATGGCGATAGGCGGTGGCAAGTGGAAGCGCAAGTGGTGATAGGCGACGGCAACCAGGCGTTCATCTTAGTGGTTGCCGCCACGATAGGCAGTGCCATGCATAGACGCGGAGGAGCTTGTGCAGGTGTGAATGGGGATCGGAGGTGGTGGCGGGCAGGGTGAGGGTTTTTGTGACGTGGGGATGGTCAGGGTTTTCTTTTTTCTTTTTTGAATTGGGTGGTGAGGGTTTTTTGTCCCACAAAGAATTTCGGAGGCAACGGTTTGCTAGAGCCAATCGTGTGTGATTGGCGCAACAGGAAAAATGAAAGTCACTGCACATGGTTCCAATTTTGGGAACCGTGTGTGATTGACGTACTACCTCCGTCCTGGTTTATTGGCCCCCTTTGTAATTTGTACCAAATTTTGACCAAATATTTAACTAAGAAATTTATATGCATGTCACCAAAAAATATATCACTAAACACCATGTTCAAATACGCATCCAATGATATAATTTTTGCTGACCTGAACTAACATTTTGTCAGTTAAATCTTTGGTCAAAATTTAACACAAATTACAAAGGGGACCAATAAACCAGGACGGAGGTAGATTCCATCAACCAAACTGATTGCATCCATATCCCGTAGTTAGACATAAGTAAACATAGATTAAACATACCCAGACATAGATAATAAGCGTACACAAGCATAGTTCAACCGTCATTAAGCATACTCAAGCGTACATAGTTCGATCCCACATCTCATCTCATCTGCCGGCACGATCCTGAAGCTTCTCCAGGTACTCGGCGTACACGCAATGCGCCACCCTGCGAGAATACTTCTGCTTGAAGGAGCCAACGACCCGTCCTCTTGCATGCGCCAGAACACTTTGATACGCGTCATGAAGCTTGTGGTTACAAAATGGGCAGTGATAGCCGCTGTTCGAGGTCCTAATATGCCTATTATGCATTTCTGCATAAAGCTCCCTCGGGATTTGCTTCTTGTACCTCCTCTGGCCATCTTCATCCCCGCTGTCCACATCGTCAGACAACACCTATATAAATAGTAAAAAAAGGTGGCGTCAAATTAATGTTTACAAACTAATCTCTAGCGAACATTTGGCAGTTGCCAAAATTTGGCATCAAATTCAATGTACATGTCGTGAAGTAGGATTAGGTATTTATGGCTATTTTTTATACATATCCAAAGATTATGGTTTGATTTTTAAGCACAGTTGTCTATGTACAGACCCATCTTGAAGAAAATAATGGCACAAACATATATGTAGGTCATTCAAAATCAATTGTCAAGTCCTAGCTAGGAATTATTAGCACGGACACTAACCCTAGTCGGATTACTAGCAAAAATCATTTGCACAGATGAAACAACTAATCACTTATCACTTGTACCATTCAAACAATCAATACACTACACGGATCTAACGAAACTTGCTCAGATTTCATGGATTGGGAGAACATAACCATATGATTTCTATTCCAAAAAGGGGGAGGCGGGAGTAACCATAGAAATCCTAGGATCTATTTGACACATAAATGGGTATAGATGACTAACCACTTGTCCGTCGCCAGAGTGGTCGTCGGAGTCGTCGCCGGTATCGTCGCCTGAGTCTTCACTAGAGTCGGTGTGGAACTCCGCCCCCGGCTGTGGAAGCTCGACGCCGTCGACAAGGTCAGGGTGCAGCGATACCTCATCGGCGGGGATGGCAACCTCTGTCTCCATCTCCATGCCGTGCTTCAGTGCTTCAGCAACCCCAGCGTCACCACTCCCTTCGATGGGGCGCTTCGGCGGCATCCTCATACACTGACAGCTTTGAGGACTGAGAGCGGCGTTGAGGATGCACGCGGAGAGAGAGGATTGTGTGGGTGGCGAGGATGGGGGGTGCGGCCGCTCAGGCGCACCATTAATATGGAGTAGTGGGAGGGAGGCTGGCGGCGGTCAAACTGTTGGCTCGCCTCCCATTAAGCCTGCGCGCTGGACTGCTGGCATGCCTATCGTCATTTCACACAGCTACTCGCACACCTCCCGATGACACTGCTTAGCAAGCACGCCTCCGTCAATTGACACACCTGCACGCATGCCTCCTAGTCTGCCTATGCGGCGGACTGCTCTCGTGCGTCCCGTCAACTCACGCCTACTCGCAAGGCACACGGGTCGCGTGGCTGTGACGCCCCGAGACCGTTGCGCTAGGTGTCTTCCAGTTATGTGCCGTCGTTGCCATGTCATTCGCTTGCATGTTGCATCTTGCCATGTCATCATGTGCATCACATCATCATGTTTTCAAAACTTGCATCCGTCCAGGTCTCCCGGTTCCTTCCGTTGTCAGTTATGAGCGCAGACACACTTGCACGCACCCGCGGTACGTCCGAAATATTATTTTATAAGTGGCCAGAAAATGTTCTCGGAATGGGTTGAAAGTTGGCATGCGGTGTTGTTATGTTGTCAGTAGCTCGCCTGCCAAGTTTCGTCGCATTCGGAGTCCGTTTGATGCCCCAACGGTTAACTATAGCGGCATTATAGTCGGTCAAAACGTCGGACATTTTCGGTCTCCGGAAACGGTTGCCGGGCTGGCCTGTTTTCTTTCCTCTCAGCCCACACCCTCCTACACAGCCCACCTAGTTCCCCCCTCTATCCGGAGCCGTCCGATTATGATCGAACGGTCCGAAAACAGATGAAACCCCCCTCCTCTAGCCCTCCTTTTCCTATTTAAACACCCCCTAGTCCATTTTGGGCATTCCTAGTCTAACCCTAACACCCTAGCCCTCCTTCCTCGGATCCGGCACCGCCACCTCGAAATTTGCGTCTAGCCGCTGCTCTGCCGCCACTTGTCGCCTCCCGCAGGCCAGCGCCGCCGCCAGCCTCGCCCTCCACCTCTCCCTGCCTGCCACATCGTCCCCAAGCCTCCACCCGCACCGCAGGCCCGCTGGGCCGATCTGAAGACCGCTCGGGCCCGGAACCGCGCCGCCGCCCGCAGCGCAGGAGTGCTCGCCCTGCACCCGTGCGCCTCCTGCCTCGATCTCGTTGGATCGGGACTCCGCTGCCAGCAGGTCCCCACCTCTCTAGCGTCGCCCGCGTCCTCCCGCTTCGCCGCCTCCCCGCCGGAGTTTCCCCGCGTGCGCCTGCCTCCGCCGCCTAGCGCCTCTCCGCCGGCGGCCTCGTCTGCTCGCCGTTGCGCCAACCCTCGCCGCCTCGTTTCACCTCCGCCGCCGCCCGCTTGGCACTAGAGCACGCCGCCCGGGCCAGATCCGGTGCCCCGACGACCAGAGCTGCTCGTCCCAGCCACCTCCTTATCGGATCCGGTGGCTCCCCGCGACGCCACCGCGCCGGAGGTCTCGCCGTCGCCATGGCCGTGCCCGTCCTCCGTCGTTGCCTACTCGCGTTGACCGCGTCCGCGTGGGCTGCATCCCCGCGGCCCAGATCCAGTGCCCGCGTGGGCCACAGGCAGGCCGACCCAATCGCTGCCTCAGCCGGCCTCCTCTGCTCCCAATTGGGCCGAGCCCATGGGTGAGAAGCCCCTCCAGTTCCCCTATTCCTATCGGGCCTGCCAGTTTCGGCCTGTGATGTTTTTTTCCTGCCAGGACGAATTTACGAATTATCGAGAGAGCGCCTGTTTTGCAGAAAACCCCCTAGTCATCATGCATACTAAAACTCATCATTCGTGCATCATATGTAAAAACTTTATATATGAAAATTGACTAGAATTTCATCTAGTTTCATAATTTGCCACTTTCATCCATGTTTGAAATGTTAAAAATGCTATTTGCTTTAATTTGCTTAAATGCCATGCTAAAATGCTTTATTTCATAACTAAATAACCATAGCTCCAAATCTAATAAACTTTATATGTAAATGGGGTAGAATAATTCCTAGTTTAATATGGTGCACTCATCTTGCATGTTTAACAACTCTAAAATATGGCTTAGGCAAGAACAGTACCAAACTCATAATATGCATATGAGGATTTTTCCGGACTTGTTGCTTGTTGTTCCGGCCTCATTTAAACTTGCCTAGATAAGTAGTTTTATTATGCTTCACCCCTTGCCATGCTAACCAACATTTAATATTGTTGAGTACTTAAATAGGAGAGAACTAAATAATTGTTGTGGTGTTTCACCAATATGCAACTCATTGCATATTGAGCTCCACTTAACTTGTAGTGTTGTTTGTTGCACTTTGCCATGCCATGCCTCTCTAAACCGGACATGCATCATACTTGATTGTGCATCATGCCATGTTTATGTGATGGTTGTTTAACATGTTGTTTGCTTCTTTCCGGTGTTGCTTATTCTTGTTAGTTTCGGTAAGGTCGTGTTTGTGAGGATTCATTCGAATACGTTCGTTTGTCTTCTTCATGGACTCATTCTTCTTCCTTACAGGATCTCAGGCAAGATGACCATACCCTCGAAATCACTTCTATCTTTGCTTGCTAGTTGTTCGCTCTATCGCTATGTCGCGCTACCTACCACTTGTTATATCATGCCTCCCATATTGCCATGTCCAGCCTCTAACCCACCTTCCTAGCAAACCGTTGCTTGGCTATGTTACCGCTTTTGCTCAGCCCCTCTTATAGCATTGTTAGTTGCAGGTGAAGTTGAAGTTTGTTCCATGTTGGAACATGGATATGTTGGGATCACAATATATCTTATTTAATTAATGCATGTATATACTTGGTAAAGGGTGGAAGGCTCGGCCTTATGCCTAGTGTTTTGTTCCACTCTTGCCGCCCTAGTTTCCGTCATACTGGTGTTATGTTCCTTGATTTTGCGTTCCTTACACGGTTGGGTGTTATGGGAACCCCTTAAAAGTTCGCTTTGAATAAAACTCCTCCAGCAAGGCCCAACCTTGGTTTTACATTTGCCTAACAACCTAAGCCTTTTTCCCTTGGGTTTCTGGAGCCCGAGGGTCATCTTTATTTTAACCCCCCTGGGCCAGTGCTCCTCTGAGTGTTGGTCCAAACTGGGCGATGTCCGGCGCCCCCTGGGCAACCAGGGTCTATGCCAACCCGACATCTTGCCAATCCGGTGTGCCCTGAGAACGAGATACGTGCGACTCCTATCGGGATTTGTCGGCACATCGGGCGGCTTTGCCGGTCTTGTTTTACCATTGTCGAAATGTCTTGTAACCGGGATTCCGAGACTGATTGGGTCTTTCCGGGAGAAGGAATATCCTTGGTTGGCCGTGAGAGCTTATGATGGGCTAAGTTGGGACACCCCTGCAGGGTATAAACTTTCGAGAGCCGTGCCCACGGTTATGTGGCAGATGGGAAATTGTTAATATCCGGTTGTAGATAACTTGACACTTGACTTAACTAAAATGCATCAACCGTGTGTGTAGCCGTGATGGTCTCTTTTCGACGGAGTCCGGGAAGCGAACATGGTTTCTTGTGTTATGGTTGAACGTAAGTAGTTTCAGGATCACTTCTTGATCACTACTAGCTTCACGACCATTGTGTTGCTTCTCTTCTCGCTCTTATTTGCATATGTTAGCCACCATATTTTCTTAGTGCTTGCTGCAGCTCCACCTCATTACCTTATCCTACCCATGTAACATCCCAAATTTTCAATTTGAAATGTTATACACTAGATCATCATTGCATATCATATTTATTGCATTTTGGTTGATCCTAGAAATTTTTCGCAACTCAAGGACCCTCGGAGAGAGTTGGGGATTTCGTTATTTTCATATTTGAGTTGTCTCAAATTTTGAAAATAGGATCATTTGATTTTATTTATTTTATCTTCAATTATTTCTATTTCAAAAATATGAGAGAGGGAGTAAAATGACTTTCCCAAAATAAAGAAATATTGAGGATTTAATAGAAAAATCAAATAAGATTTTATTTGGTTTTATTTGCTATTTTATTTGAATTTAGGAAAAATGCGCGTTTTTCAAAATTGCATTTAAGCCCAAAATAAATGTTCATCCTGTGCGGCTTGATTTTAGAAGCCGGGGAAAATTTATCTCGGGATTTTCGGAGTCCATTTAGTAGTCCTTTTGTTTTTTTTCCGAGCGTAAGTTTAAAATAAAACGTCCGAACCGACCTACGGGCCGTGCTAGGCCCGGACTCCCCCGGACCCAGCCTTTATAAGCCTCCGGCCCACCTCGGGCCGAAACCCTAGCCGCCCCGCCTCGAACCCCGCGCCCGCTGCCGCCACCGCGCCCGACGCCGCTGCCCGCGCCCGTCGCCGCCGCCGCCACCGCCCCGCCGGACCCCGTCGCCACCGACGCCGCCGCCTCGCCGGAGCCACCGCCGCCGTCCTGCCGCCGGTTTTCCCAGAAAAATAGTTCGGTTTTCGTCGGTTTTTTTGTTTTGTTTCGTTTTTTTCTTTAGATCGGTTTTTTTCCGGGTTTAGGCTAATTAGCGAGCGTTCGCTCGTTCGTTCGTTTTAACAAACGCGTTCTTCGTTTAGATTCAGTTAACGAACGTTTGTTCGTTAAACTGTTCATCGTTTTTCTTTTTCTCGGATTAAATCCACGATTTTCCAATCGCGATTTCTGATTCGATTTTCGTTTTAGTTTATCTTTTCGCCCGTTTATCGGAATCAGGCGATTCAAGCGCCTGGAGTTCCGTCTCGAAACCCTCTTTCCGTTTAACCAACTTAAACAAGTTTTTGCTTCTGTAAAAATTGCCTTAGATCCAGAATAGTAAACGAAGCCTGTTTCTTTTGCCGTTTGTCTTTCGTTGCTTCGTTCGATTCGATTCTTTTTGCCAACCGGACTTCTTAAGTTCAACTTTCTGGTTAAATCTCTTATTTGAGTTTTACCTGTGAATTAGTTGAGTACTTATTGTGTGCTTGTTTGTTTGCGATAGAGTACCCGGAGTGCGCCGCTTGTTACTTCGAATCGCTAGGTTTCCCGGATCATCAGCAAGGCAAGTAACACTTTGATCATACCTCCTACTACCCAGTTTTATTGCATTAGATCAATACTTACACCTTGCATGATTAGGATCTAATTAAATTGTGGGTTTGGGAAGTAGTTGAGGTAGTACCTATTACATGTCTAATTATCAAACCTTTGGGAGTTACTTCTACGTTTGCTTATTATTGCTATGCTATGCTAGTAGACGTGGATTGGGTGAGTGTATCCATGACAGATGTGAGCTTTGTTAATTAATGGTTTACTTAAGGTGGCAACCTAAACACACATCTGGGTGGATTGAGGCACCTGGGTATTCCAGGATTGCCTGTTTTCTTTTGGACCGCCACCCAGGCTCAAAGGGATCATGAGATTATTCATGCTAGAAACTTCCGTGTGCAGCCACAAGCTATTATGGGCTCTAGCATAGTTGACTAAGTCGTGCGAACTCTTACAGTGGTAGACTAGCAGATGTAGGGGATGTAGGTGGTACGGTCTACCCATCATAAGGTGCTAGCGCTTCTGAAAGACTATGTCTCGGTCATCCGTTTCTCAAACACCGTGTAGTGCGAGAAACCAAACGGAGGCGATCGAGTCATGTGGGGAAAAGTGCGCAAACCTCTGCAGAGTGTATAAACTAATCATGGTTAGCCGTGTCCCCGGTTATGGACATCTTGAGTATCTAGTACCTGGATTATCATGTGAATCTCAACATTTTACTCTAAAGATTAATTTTGTTGGGTTTGTTTAATGATGATGTTTAATTGGGATTGAGAATGCTGTCAACCATTCTCAATGTTTAACAACCACCATAATAGTTAAATAAATTTATTCATTTGCAGTAGGGAAAAATTGGCTTTACGCAAAACTGTAACCATAGAGCTTTCCACCAGCCAAATATGCATATAGTATAGCTGTTTCATTCCATTATTCTCTATGTGTTACATTGTCAGCATATTCCATGTGCTGACCCATTTTCGGGCTGCAACGTTAATGTTGCAGACTTTTTAGACGACGATTAAGGAGTTTTAGGTCGTGGTTCTATACTCAGTGATGCCGTTGGAGTTGATGGACTCACTTATCTTCCAAGCCTTCCGCTGTTATCATTATTAGATGGCCTTAAGCCATTTTTATTGTAATAAGTTATCTTTGGAGACACTCGATGTAATAAGTGTGTGATTGCTACTCTGCTATAAATCCTTCAAGTACTGTGTGGTGTCAGCATTACTGATCCAGGGATGACACCGGAGCACAAAGATTGGACCGTTTGAGGTCTGGTCACTACAAGATGGTATCAGAGCACACGCTAACTATAGGACACGGCCACTAAGCTAAAGACCTAGATCACTACTCACTCTCTTCTCTTCTGACCTCTCATCTTTTCTACTCTTTTAGGATGGCGGATGCAAGGAACAAGTTCACTCAACCGGATGAAGATACACCCTTTGGATGTCACTTGAAGGAAGTCACTAGATACCTGAACATAGGAGTACCAAGCTTCACCGGAACATACAACGCCACCTTACCTGAAGAAGAGCGCTGGATGATTCAAGTTCAAGTTCCAGGAAGGACGTTCATGCCAGTCACTGAGCCCATAGAGTTTTCTTTCGATGCACCAACCTGGAGTCTAGGAAAGAGCATGGCAGCTCACATCGCCATGGGACGCATTGGAGAAGTCTACCGCAATGATCTCAAGGATACTATCTACCAGATTTGTGGGCGCTGAGATGAGCACTGCGAGATGATCAGCACCAGAAAGGATAGATCAATTGCAGCTTTTATCCAAGAGTTAAACCAGCACATTCGACGTCAGGAGAACCAGATGTGTGCCGACATGATAGACCTGAAGAAGGCAAAGACAAGAATCAAGGAACTGGAGGAAGAACTCAAGGCTACACGTGAAGATTTTGAAGAAGAAATTGAAGTATTAGTGGAAAAGAATGACGATCTGATCAAGAAGATTGGAATATTTATGGGAGGCCCTACATCGGTAGAAGAAGACGAAGAACCCAAGGAGATTCGCCCGGAAGACTACATCATCAGAGACGACACCGACTCGGATCCGGATGATAGCGATGATGACTATGTTGATGAAGCTGGAGCAAATATCATGGAGTCTGCAACCGAAGAATATTTCTAGTAGACCACCCCAATAGTAGTAGTAGTCCACCATGTAAATATAGTAGCCCGAGCACTTTTGCGATAGTTAGATCGACTGTATGCCCTTGTTTGGTTGATTGAATGAAGTGAATTGTTTGCTTTTGCCTCATGTGCATATGGGTAGTGTTTTCTCTTTAGGCCCCCTCTATTCTTAAATCTCATCCTTTTCTAAACCCTCAGATGCCTCCGAGACGTGACCCCGGATTTACCTTCCCACCGGAGCTCACTCAGTTGATCCAGCAGCAGAACACATTGATGCAGTTACTAGTCCAGAATCAGAACCAGGGGAACAACAACAACAACAACCCACCACCACCACCTGTTGATCACTTAGCCCGTTTTCTTAGGCTGAATCCGCCGGTGTTTTCCAGTAGCACCGAGCCGATAGTAGCAGATGATTGGCTCCGCAAGACAGCTAGAGAGTTGACCACAGCAGGATGCACTGATGCGGAGAAGGTGAAGTTTGCCGCACATCAGCTTGAAGGACCCGCAACATCATGGTGGGAGAATTTCATAGCCACTTTCCCTGTCGATACTATCACATGGGACCAGTTTCAGCAGGCTTTTCGTACTGCCCATGTTTCAGCAGGAGCTATGGCCATGAAGAAGCGAGAGTTTCCCAACTTGCGCCAAGGAGGACGGACAGTTGGCCAGTATGTGGAGGACTTTAATAAGCTAGCACGTTATGCCCCAGATGACGTTGCTACGGATACAGCTAAGCAGGAGAAGTTTCTGGAAGGACTGAATGATGAGTTGAGCATGCAGTTGATGGTAGCAACCTTCAACAACTACCAGGAGTTGGTAGATCGTGCTCTTATGATTGAAGGGAAGCAGCAGCAAATTGAGAATCGCAAGAGGAAGTATGCATAAGGAAAGTGCAATTCAGGAGCTCAGCAGAAGCCACGATTTATCCCTAGGCCGGGAGGACATTTTCAGCATACCCATGGAGGAGGTAGTTCGCACAATCACAATGGCCCCAAGAATGGTAATGGGAATGGAGGAAGCAACGGCCAGAACCGCACCAACCCATCAACCCCAGCCAAGAAAGACCTGAGCCAAGTCACTTGCTTTAAGTGCTAGAAGACCGGACATTATGCCAATGAATGTCCTGAATCCCAGAATGAAATGGCAATGGAAGCTCTAGGAAGAAGCCGAACCCTTTCAACAGGGGACAGGTGAACCACGTTAACGTGGAGGAGGTTGAAGAGCAGCCGGATGCAGTAATCGTAAGTTTTTGGTTAAGTCATTTACTGCACTCGTTCTTTTCGATACTGGTGCATCGCATTCATACATATCAAGGGGATTTGTGGATAAGTATAAACTACCAACCCAAGCCCTTAGGTCACCCATGTTAGTAACCTCGCCTGGAGCAGAACATATGGCTAGTCTATGGTGTGATCGGTTACCATTAAGGATTGGTAACTATGTTTTCCCCTCAGACCTAATAGTATTGGAATCCCAAGGATTGGATGTGATATTAGGCATGGATTGGTTATCAAAGTATGAAGGGAATATTAAATGTGCCAGTAAGTCAATTTCACTTACCACCCCAGAAGGGAGAAGAATCAAGTATGTATCCCGACATGTGCCAAAGAGGACTCAAGTAAATTGTTTAACCGGAGTAGTGCAAGAGGAAGTACCAGTAGTGAAGGATTTCCCCGAAGTATTTCCAGAAGAGTTGCCAGGCATGCCACCGGATAGAGATATTGAGTTTTTGATTGAGCTTTTTGCAGGCACATGGCCAATATCAAAGATACCATATAGGATGCCTGCAAAGGATTTGGTGGAAATTAAGAAGCAGATTAAGGAGTTACTGGATAAAGGATATATTCACCCAAGTTCATCGCCTTGGGGATCGCCAGTACTTCTAGTGGAGAAGAAGGATGGATCGTTAAGGATGGTTGTCGATTATCGAGGATTGAATGAAGTAACCATCAAAAACAAGTACCCCCTACCGATGATCAATGATCTGTTTGATCGATTGCAAGGAGCTAAGGTATTTTCCAAGATCGATCTGTGATCAGGATACCACCAGTTGAAGATTCGGGAACAGGATATACCCAAGACGGCTTTTACCACCAGGTATGGGCTGTACGAGTATACCGTTATGTCATTTGGTTTGAGTAACGCACCTGCATATTTTATGAACATGATGAACAAGGTGTTTATGGAGTTCTTGGATAAGTTCGTCGTAGTGTTCATTGATGATATCCTGGTTTACTCAAAGAATGAAGAGGAGCATAAGGAGCATTTGCGTTTGGTTCTTAGAAAGCTCAGAGAACATCAATTATATGCCAAATTTAGCAAATGTGAGTTTTGGTTGAAGGAAGTTGGATTTCTCGGACACGTTATATCCGGAGAAGGTATAGCAGTAGATCCCACTAAAGTTGATAACGTGACCAAGTGGGAAGCACCAACCACCGTGGGAGAGATCCGGAGTTTTCTTGGACTCGCATGATACTGCCGGAGGTTTATTGAGAATTTCTCAAAGATTGCGAAGCCTATGACTGAGTTGTTGAAGAAGGAATACCAAGTTCATATGGACAGAGAAATGTGAGGCTACTTTTCAGGAGTTCAAGAAACGTTTGGTTACCTCACCCGTGTTGATTTTACCGGACCAAACCAAGGATTATGAGGTGTATTGCGACGCTTCACGACGAGGACTTGGAGCAGTGCTTATGCAGGAAGGTAGAGTTGTTTCATATGCCTCATGACAGCTTAAGCCTCATGAGTTGAATTATGCCATGCATGATTTGGAGTTAGCAGCCATAGTGCATGCATTGAATACTTGGAGACATTTTATGATTGGAAACCATTGCGAGGTGTACACGGATCACAAGAGTTTGAAGTATATTTTCACACAGAAGGAGTTGAACCTCAGAAAAAGGAGATGGTTGGAGCTCATCAAGGATTATGATATGAAATTGCATTATCACCCCGGAAAGGCTAACATAGTAGCTGACGCATTAAGCCGTAAGAGCCATGTCAACACCCTAATGATGGGAGATTTACCAGGGGAGTTAGCTGAAAATCTTTGAGAGCTATGTTTGGAAATAGTTCCAAGAGGCTATGTAGTAGCATTGGAGATTCAGTCTACTTTAATGGATAAGATCAGAGAAGCTCAAAGGACTGACAAGGAAATTGCTTCCATTAAGGAGAAAATGAACAAAGGAAAAGCTAAGGGATTTCGTGATGATGAGCACGATACCTTATGGTTTGAAGACCGTGTCTATGTACCAAATGATCCGGAGATTAGGAAGCTAATTCTGCAAGAGGCCCATGACTCACCATACTCGATTCACCCATGAAATACCAAGATGTATTTGGATTTGAAGGATATTTTCTGGTGGACCGGAATGAAGAAGGATATTGCGGAATATGTAGCAGTTTGTGATGTATGTCAGAGAGTGAAGGCAGAGCATCAGAAGCCAGCAGGATTGCTACAACCATTGCCAATACCCGAATGGAAGTGGGATAAGATAGGCATGGATTTCATCACAGGATTGCCTAGAACACGTTCAGGCTATGACTCGATATGGGTTGTAGTCGATCGTTTGACAAAGGTAGCTCATTTCATTCCAGTGAAGACTACCTATACCAGTGCAAAGTTGGCAAAGATATACATGACCAGGATCGTATGTCTGCATGGAGTTCCAAGGAGCATTGTATCAGATAGAGGAACCCAGTTTACCTCAAAGTTCTGGAATCAGTTGCATGAGACTTTGGGAACCAGACTGGAGTTTAGCACAGCTTTCCACCCGCGGACAGATGGACAGACCGAGAGAGTAAATTAGAGTTTGGAGGATATGCTAAGAGCTTGTGTGCTAGATTATGGATCTAGTTGGGATGAGAATTTGCCATATGCAGAGTTCTCTTACAACAATAGCTATCAATCCAGTTTGGAGATGGCCCCTATCGAAGCCTTGTACGGAAGGAGGTGCAGGACCCCATTGTCCTGGGATGAAGTTGGAGATCGCCAGTTGTTTGGACCGGATCTGATAAAGGAGTCTGAACAGAAAGTGAAATTAATTCGCAACATGCTGAAGGTAGCTCAATCCAGGCAGAAGAGTTATGCAGATTCTAAACGCAAGGAGACAGTTTACGAAGTTGGAGACCGAGTCTATCTTCGAGTATCACCACTTCGAGGAGTTAAGCGCTTTGGAGTTAAGGGAAAGTTAGCACCACGTTTTGTAGGCCCATACCAAGTTTTGGAGCGTATGGGAGAAGTTGCCTATAAGTTGGAATTGCCCGAAGGATTGTCAGGAGTTCACGGCGTGTTCCATGTATCCCAGTTGAAGAAGTGCCACGCAGAGATGGCCGACATACCGCTGAGAGATACGGTACCACTGGAAGCAATTCAGTTGGACAGTGATTTGACCTATGAGGAGAAACCAGTTAAGATTCTAGAGTATGCTAGTCGAGTCACCCGCAGCAAGGTTATCAAGTTTTGCAAGGTTCAGTGGAGCCACCACACGGAGGATGAAGCCACCTGGGAACGAGAGGAAGATTTGCTGAAGGACCACCCTCACCTATTTTCTAGCTAACCCGAATCTCGAGGGTGAGATTCATCTTAAGGGGGGTAGGTTTGTAACATCCCAAATTTTCAATTTGGAATGTTATACACTAGATCATCATTGCATATCATATTTATTGCATTTTGGTTGATCCTAGAAATTTTTCGCAACTCAAGGACCCTCGGAGAGAGTTGGGGATTTCGTTATTTTCATATTTGAGTCGTCTCAAATTTTGAAAATAGGATCATTTGATTTTATTTATTTTATCTTCAATTTTTCTATTACAAAAATATGAGAGAGGGAATAAAATGACTTTCCCAAAATAAAGAAATATTGAGGATTTAATAGAAAAATCAAATAAGATTTTATTTGGTTTTATTTGCTATTTTATTTGAATTTAGGAAAAATGCATGTTTTTTAAAATTGCATTTAAGCCCCAAATAAATGTTCATCCTGTGTGCCTTGATTTTAAAAGCCGGGGAAAATTTATTTCAGGATTTTTGGAGTCCGTTTAGTAGTACTTTTGTTTTTTTCCGAGCGTAAGTTTTTTTTAAAAAAACATCCGAACCGACCTACGGGCCGTGCTAGGCCCGGACTCCCGCGGACCAAGCCTTTATAAGCCGCCGGCCCACCCCGGGCCAAAACCCTAGCCGCCCCGCCTCGAACCCACACCCGACGCCACCGCCCGCACCCGACGCAGCCCGCCGCCGCCGCCGCCGTCGCCTGCCGGACCCCGCCGTCGCGCCCGCCGCCGCCGCCCGCGCCCGACGCAGCCCGCCACCGCCGACGCCGCCGCCGCCCCCCGGAACCCGCCGCCGCCGCCGCCGCCGCCTCGCCGGAGCCGCCGCCGCCTCGCCGGAGCCGCCGCCGCTGTCCCGCCGCCTGAGGTTTACCTCGATCCCGCCGCCGGTTTTCCCGGAAAAACCGTTCGGTTTTCTTCGGTTTTCTTGTTTTGTTTCGTTTTTTTTCTTTAGATCGGTTTTTTCCCGCTTTAGGCTAATTAGCGAGCGTTCGCTCGTTCGTTTGTTTTAACGAACGCGTTCTTCGTTTAGATTCAGTTAACGAACGTTCGTTTGTTAAACTGTTCGTCGTTTTTTCTTTTTCTCGGATTAAATCCGCGATTTTCTGATCACGATTTCTGATCCGATTTTCGTTTTGGTTTATCTTTTCGCTCGTTTATCGGAATCAGGCGATTCAAGCGCCTGGAGTTTCGTCTTGAAACCCTCTTTCCGTTTAACCAACTTAGACAAGTTTTTGCTTCTGTAAAAATTGCCTTAGATCCAGAATAGTAAACGAAGCCTGTTTCTTTTGCCATTTCTCTTTCATTGCTTCGTTCGATTCGATTCTTTTTGCCAACCGGAGTTCTTAAGTTCAACTTTCTGGTTAAATCTCTTATTTGAGTTTTACCTGTGCATTAGTTGAGTACTTATTGTGTGCTTGTTTGTTTGCGATAGAGTACCCGGAGTGCGCCGCTTGTTACTTCGAATCGCTAGGTTTCCCGGATCATCAGCAAGGCAAGTAACACTTTGATCATACCTCCTACTACCCAGTTTTATTGCATTAGATCAATCCTCACACATTACATGATTAGGATCTAATTAAATTGTGGGTTTGGGAAGTAGTTGAGGTAGTACCTATTACCTGTCTAATTATCAAACCTTTGGGAGTTACTTCTACGTTTGCTTCTTATTGCTATGCTATGCTAGTAGATGTGGATTGGGTGAGTGTATCCATGACAGATGTGAGCTTTGTTAATTAATGGTTTACTTAAGGTGGCAACCTAAACACACATCTGGGTGGATTGAGGCACCTGGGTATTCCAGGATTGCATGTTTTGTTTTGGACCACCACCCAGGCTCAAAGGGATCATGAGATTATTCATGCTAGAAACTTCCGTGTGCAGCCACAAGCTATTATGGGCTCTAGCATAGTTGACTAAGTTGTGTGAACTCTTACAGTGGTAGACTAGCAGATGTAGGAGATGTAGGTGGTACGGTCTACCCATCGTAAGGTGCTAGCGCTTCTGAAAGACTATGTCTCGGTCATCCATTTCTCAAACACTGTGTAGTGCGAGAAACCAAACGGAGGCGATCGAGTCTTGTGGGGAAAAGTGCGCAAACCTCTACAGAGTGTATAAACTAATCATGGTTAGCCGTGTCCCCGGTTATGGACATCTTGAGTATCTAGTACCTGGATTATCATGTGAATCTCAACATGTTACTCTAAAGATTAATTTTGTTGGGTTTGTTTAATGATGATGTTTAATTGGGATTGAGAATGCTGTCAACCATTCTCAATGTTTAACAACCACCATAATAGTTAAATAAATTTATTCCTTTGCAGTAGGGAAAAATTGGCTTTACGCAAAACTGTAACCATAGAGCTTTCCACCAGCCAAATATGCATATAGTATAGCTGTTTCATTCCATTATTCTCTATGTGTTACATTGCCAGCATATTCCATGTGCTGACCCATTTTCGGGCTGCAACGTTAATGTTGCAGACTTTTCAGACGACGATTAAGGAGTTTTAGGTCGTGGTTCTATACTCAGTGATGTCGTTGGAGTTGATGGACTCACTTATCTTCCAAGGCTTCCGCTGTTATCGTTATTAGATGGCCTTAAGCCATTTTTATTGTAATAAGTTATCTTTGGAGACACTCGATGTAATAAGTGTGTGATTGCTACTCTGCCATAAATCCTTCAAGTACTGTGTGGTGTCAGCATTACTGATCCAGGGATGACACCGGAGCACAGAGATTGGACTGTTTGAGGTCTGGTCGCTACAACCCATAAGCTTAAATAGTCTTGATCTCGTGGGTGTGAGATTGCTGAGTCCTTAGGACTCAAAGATACTTCCAAACAGTTGCAGGTACCGATGATACCAGGTGACGCAACCGAGCTCGAGTGGGAGCTTGATGAAGATCTTGGTCGTTGTTTTCTGTCTTTTCGGATGATCAGTAGTGGTGCCTAGTTGGGACATCGGGGATCTAGCAGTTGGGGTTGTCTTCTTTTATTTTGGTTCCGTAGTCGGACCTTGATTGTATGCTGGATGATGTATGTTTAACCTGTTATTTGTGTGAAGTGGCGATTGTAAGCCAACTATTTATCCCTTTCTTATTCAGTACATGGGATTGTGTGAAGATCACCCCACTTGCGACTAAACCACCATGCGGTTATGCCTCTTAGTCGTGCCTCGACATGTGGGAGATATAGCCGCATCGTGGGTGTTACAAGTTGGTAATCAGAGCCATCCCCAACTTAGGAGTCCCTGCTTGATCGAATCGCTGACGTTGTTGAGTTTAGGACAAAATGTTTTGAGTCTTAGGATTATATATATCGGAGAGTAGGATTCTTTTTACTCCTCAGTCCCTTCATCGCTCTTGTGAGGCCTCCTGACGTAGAAGTTTTGATTTCCCTCTCCTCAAATTTCACGATTTTTTTAGGATCACACGGGTATCTTGGAATCGTTTCGATAGTCTTGTGACGAGAACATTGTTCTTGGTGCCTCGTGACATTTAGGGGTTGTGGCAGTGTCCTGGGGAGTTGAGCTCCGAGGTGTTGTCGTCACAATTTTATCGTTACAGTTCTGGAATACCTGAGTTTCACCGACATCGAAAATCTCTTTTATGCAGTTGATGGTGAGATAACCTCGACGCCACCCAGTACTGGGCGGGAGTTCGGGAGTATTGCCATAACTCGTATAACATATGCTTTTCGAAGGTTGAGGTACACGATTTCCGAAGGTTTCTTGGTTATATGTTGAAGGATGGATACAACTGGATGTAGGGATTGTTAGTTTGGGTGAGATATATTGCTTCCCCTGTATCCCCAACACCTGATTGTATAACCAGAAAGTTTCGGGAGTTTATAAGTGGGAATTCAAGTATCTCGTAGGATATCTTTTTGACAAACACATGATATGATATGGGGTCTATCATATGTTTGTTCCGGCTTATTTTCTAAGCCAATCCTTTGTTTTTTTTGTTTTGGTTTGTGGTATTCGAGTTGCTTCAATGTCAAGTGTGATTCCATACCTTTTCTAAAGGGTATTCTCATATTTCTATGGGAGTACTAATCCTTCTTTATCACTGAGGTTATCATGTCAACTCTTTTCCAACCGGCATGCTTCTCTTCAAGTGCATCTGATCATTCCAACGTTTGCAAGATCAATTCTAAGCTTTTTCTCAACGGTATCCATTCCATTTGCCCCAAGTTGCCTTTGTTTTCCCGCCCTCCCACCATTTCTTTTTCTTCAAGGACTCAGACTTCTTAGTCAAGTATCCATCTTATTGATGTGAAGTCTCTTCTTTCTTTTCCTTCAATGTTCTTATCCAGCAATTCTCAGGAAGATACTAATGGAGCTTCAAGTTCATCATTCTTCGTTCTCTTTTATTCTCTGGTGGATTCAATTCAAGCTTTGTTGATCATATCCTTTTCCTCGTTTCAAATGCTTTTCCCATGCCGGTGCACCTCATAATCATTCCCCGCTTGCTATTCAATTGTTCCAGAGTGCTGAAGATATCTCGAAGATTCGTGTTTCCACTCTGCATTCGTTCAAGCTATTTCGAGGATGTTATCTCATTCAAGACATTTAATTCAACTGGTGAAATCTCTCTTTTAAATCATTTCAATGGTGCTTTTCTTGAGTGGGCCCTAACCCACAGGTCTTTTCCCAGGATCTTACCTAACTCTTCTATTTTTTCCGGAGCTATTCTCAAATTCATTTCAAAGTTTGACGTAAGAATGAATCATCATCAGTTAAATGTCTTTCTCCAAGATCTTTCAAATTCTTTTCATCGTAGGCTCAACCTCTTCACTTTTGATTCTCCCAGAGTGTCTAAACAATTCTTGATGGTGTTTCTCATTGTCATTCTCGGAGTTTGAAGACCAAAGAAGAGTTTTCCTCCAAATCTTATCCATTCTCTCAAAGATTTGTGATTCTAGCTTGATGCCATCCTCTCATAATTGTTTTCGATTGTGAGAATTCTTTTCACTCATCCGGAGAATTTCATGAGTTGTTTCCATTTCTTTCCTCCGAAGGCCATCTTTTCAAATATTACTCATTCTCAGCTTTCAGCTCTCGTTCTCCAAATCTTACCGGTGCATCGCTCAAATATCCTCTAATCAGTTCATGATATCTTCGTTCTCTTGTATCTAAATTCTCTCAAGTATCTTCGTTCATTTTCTAATTCTTCCCGGTGTTTTGCTATCTTTTCTTCATTCGTTTTCAATTCTTACGGTGGTTCGTTCAACATTCCTCTTCCGTTGTTATCGTATCAATTCATTCGCTGCTTTCAAATCCCACTGTTGGTTCCATCAATACCTTCTCAAGTTTACGCTATATCTATCTTAATGCTTTTTACGAGAATAAGTAGTATGCCAAATCCATTGCTTATCATCAAGTCAAGTTGATGAAGGATAAACATACAGTAAATCTTATTCTTGTTTTCTTTGGCATGATTCAATTCTTTTCTTCCGGAGTTCATTCATGATATCAATTTGTTGGTGCTAAGTTGTTCATCTTTCTTTTCGGAGTTCCAAGTTTTCTCAGTTATATCATCGCGAAGCTCCATCTAAATCATCGCAAGGCTTCACCTTGTATTTTGAACTTCTCTTTCTTTTTTATCTTCCTTTTATTACCGGAGTTCTTCATGGAGGTTCTACATGGTGGTTCGTCAAGGATTCATTCCATTCTTCAATTGCTCTTCAAGGTTTCTCTCGGAGTTATGATCCGCCAAGCTATACACAAAATTTAACATGTTTCTCAACACATATCTTATTTTGAGGAGTTCAAGTATTCTTCATCTTGCATTTTGTAGTGCAATTCTTTCTACCTTATCTTTTGAGATGGCGTTATGTCACTTTTGACAATTTCTTTGTGTTTCATGATTCACAATTTCAGGAATGACATATTTTAAACGCATCATTTTCAATTCGTTCATGAGAGCCTTTGTAACCCATCAATCTCTTTATTGGAATTACCTTGGTTTATATTTCACCTAAAGCCTTCCCTAAGGATTGTTGCTATCTATGGTGCTCATAAATGACCCAAGTTCTTCATTAATCCTCCCGGTGAAATAAGTTTCTCGTCTCCTTGTTGATATCAATCCAATCTATTGTTTCCGTTAGTGGAAGAATTTCACCTCATAGTTTTGAGATGTTTTCCATAAAGCCCACCACAAGCTTATCCATTTTTTGTTGGTTTTTCCAACAACTCCGTTATAAACTTCTTGTAAGGGTGCCTTCCAAGCTCATTTGTGGCAGAAGTTGGCATTTTCATCTCCATTCTTTTATTACAATGATCTAGCTTATATTCTTTTGTTCTGGAGGCATTGTGATGTTGCTATCTTCACTCATCATCTCGGGTTGTGAGGACCGTGTTCTTATCCATTTCCAACCGGAGTGTCGTGCCCTCTTTTCAAGTTCTTCCCATGCCGTCAAGTTTTGCCTCCCTTCTCAACCGGAGTACTATCTGAAATCTTTCTTACCCATTGTGACATTCTTTCAATAGTTCCGGAGGCAGTGTGTTGCTGATTTCATCTAGTATCCTCTCATCTTGTCAAATCATGTTCAAATACTGCCGTTTACAATCAGAGTGCTGCCCAGATTATATCATTCTTTTTCCCTCTCTATCTTGTTTTAACCGGAGTGTTGTCGTAATTGACCTTTATTGTTCCTTGTACATCTCGTTTCTACCGGAGTGCTTGCATGTATTTCTTGTCCATTGCAACCCTTTTCTTATGTCTTTCAACCCACAAGGTTCCCGTAATGTTCCTTGTTCCTCTTTTCTAACAGAGTGTTTTCAACTTTGTTCATCGTTTTTGTATTCTTTCTTTCAATTTTCTCAACAAAGCAAGGTTCTTTGGTCTCACTCATTTGTCAAGGAAGCAACTTAGTTTTACCTCTTCTCTTCCTCTTCCGTTCCCCTCCGGTGCCATCCTAGATCTTGGGACGAGATCCTCTTGTAGTGGTGGAGTGTTGTGACGCCCCGAGACCATTGCGCCAGGTGTCTTCCAGTTATGCGCCGTCATTGCCATGTCATTCGCTTGCATGTTGCATCTTGCCATGTCATCATGTGCATTACATCATCATGTTTTCAAAACTTGCATCCGTCCGGGTCTCCCTATTCCTTCCCTTGCCCGTTCTGAGCCCAGACACACTTGCACGCGCTTGCGGTACGTCCGAAATATTATTTTATAAGTGGCTAGAAAATGTTCTTAGAATGGGTTGAAAGTTCGCATGCGGTGTTGTTATGTTGTCAGTAGGTCGCCTGCCAAGTTTCGTCGCATTCGGAGTCCATTTGACGCCCCAACAGTTAACTATAGCGGCATTATAGTCGGTCAAAACGTCGAACGTTTTCGGTCTCCGGAAATGGTTGCCGGGCTGCCCTCTTTTCTCTCCTCTTAGCCCACACCATCCTACACAACCCACCTAGTTCCCCCCTCTGTCTGGAGCCATCCGATGATGATCGAACGGTCCGAAAACAGATGAAAACCCCCTCCTCTAGCCCTCCTTTTCCTATTTAAACAACCCCTAGTCCATTTTGGGCATTCCTAGTCTAACCCTAACCCCCTAGCCCTCCTTCCCGGGATCAGGCGCTGCCACCTCGAAATCCACGTCCAGCCGCTGCTACGCCGCCACTTGTCGCCTCCCCGCAGGCCAGCGCCCCCGCCAGCCTCGCCCTCGACCTCTCCCTGCTTGCCACGTCGCCCTCAAGCCTCCAATCGCGCCGCAGGCCCGCCGGGCTCATCTGGAGCCCGCCCGGGCGGGAACCGCGCCGCCGCCCGCGGCGCAAGAGCGCTCGCCTTGCACCCGTGCGCCTCTCGCCTCGATCTCGCTGCATCGGGACTCCGCCGCCAGTAGCGCCACGCCTCTCTAGCGCCGCCTGCGTCCTCCCGCTCCGCCGCCTCCCCGCCGGAGTTTCCTCGCGCGCGCCTGCCTTCGCCGCCTAGCGCCTCTCCGTCGGCGACCTCGTCTATTCGCCGTCGTGCCGACCCTCGCCGCCTCTTTTCACCTCCGCCGCCGCCCCGGCCGGATCCGCTGCCCCGGCGACCGGAGCTGCTCATCCCAGCCACCTCCTCATCAGATCCGGTGGTTCCCCGCGACGCCACCGCGCCGGAGGTCTCGCCGTCGCCATGGCCGCACCCGGCCTCCGTCATTTCCCGCTCGCATTGACTGCGTCCGCGTGGGCTGCATCCCCGCGGCCCAGATCCAACGCCCGCGTGGGCCACAGGCAGGCCGGCCCATCCGCTGCCTCAGCCGGCCTCCTCTGCTTCCAACTGGGCCGAGCCCATGGGTGAGAAGCCCCTCTAGTTCCCATGTTCCTATCGGGCCTGCCAGTTTCAGCCTGTGATGTTTTTTTCCAGCCAGGGCAAATTTTTGAATTATCCAGAGAGGGCCTGTTTTGCAGAAAACCCCCTAGTCATCATGCATATTAAAACTCATCATCGTTCATCATATGTAAAAACTTTATATATGAAAAATGACTAGAATTTCATCTAGTTTCATAGTATGCCACTTTCATCCATGTTTGAAATGTTAAAATGATGTTTGCTTTAATTTTCTTAAATGGCATGCTAAAATGCTTTATTTCATAAATAAATAAATAAACGTAGCTCCAAATCTAATAAACTTTATATGTAAATGGGGTCGAATAATGCCTAGTTTAACATGGTGCACTCATCTTGCATGTTTAACAACTCTAAAATATGGCTTAGGGAAGAACAGTACCAAATTCATAATATGCATATGAGGATTTTTCCGGACTTGTTGCTTGTTGTTTCGGCCTCATTTAAACTTGCCTAGATAAGTAGTTTTATTATGCTTCACCCCTTGCCATGCTAACCAACATTTAATATTGTTGAGTACTTAAATGGGAGAGAACAAAATAATTGTTGTGGTGTTTCGTCAATATGCAACTCGTTGCATATTGAGCTCCACTTAACTTGTAGTGTTGTTTGTTGCACTTTGCCATGCCATGACTCTTTAAACCTGACATGCATCATACTTGATTGTGCATCATGCCATGTTTAAGTGATGGTTGTTTACCATGTTGTTTGCTTCTTTCCGGTGTTGCTTCTTCTTGTTAGTTCCGGTAACGTCGCGCTTGTGAGGATTCATTCGACTACGTCCATTTGTCTTCTTCATGGACTCGTTCTTCTTCCTTGCGGGATCTCAGGCAAGATGACCATACCCTCAAAATCACTTCTATCTTTGCTTGCTAGTTGTTCGCTCTATCGCTATGTGGCGCTACCTACCACTTGTTATATCATGCCTCCCATATTGCCATGTCCATCCTCTAACCCACCATCCTAGCAAACCGTTGTTTGGCTATGTCACTTCTTTTGCTCAGCCCCTCTTATAGCGTTGTTAGTTGCAGGTGAATTTGAAGTTTGTTCCATGTTGGAACATGGATATGTTGGGATATCAAAATATATCTTATTTAATTAATGCATCTATATACTTGGTAAAGGGTGGAAGGCTCGGCCTTATGCCTGGTGTTTTGTTGCACTCTTGCCGCCCTAGTTTCCGTCATACCGGTGTTATGTTCCTTGATTTTGCGTTCCTTACGTGGTTGGGTGTTATGGGAACCCCTTGATAGTTCGCTTTGAATAAAACTCCTCCAGCAAGGCCCAACCTTGGTTTTACATTTGCCTAACAACCTAAGCCTTTTTCCCTTGGGTTTCCGGAGCCCGAGGGTCATCTTTATTTTAACCCCCCCGGGCCAGTGCTCCTCTGAGTGTTGGTCCAAACTGGGCGATGTCCGACGCCCCCTGGGCAACCAGGGTCTATGCCAACCCGACATCTTGCCAATCCGGTGTGCCCTGAGAATGAGATACATGCGACTCCTATCGGGATTTGTCGGCACACCGGGCGGCTTTGCCGGTCTTGTTTTACCATTGTCAAAATGTCTTGTAACCGGGATTCCGAGACTGATCGGATCTTTTCGGGAGAAGGAATATCCTTCGTTGGCCGTGAGAGCTTGTGATGGGCTAAGTTGGGACACCCCTGCAGGGTATAAACTTTCGAGAGCCATGCCCACGGTTATGTGGCAGATGGGAAATTGTTAATATCTGGTTGTAGATAACTTGACACTTGACTTAACTAAAATGCATCAACCGCGTGTGTAGCCGTGATGGTCTCTTTTCGGTGGAGTCCGGGAAGTGAACACGGTTTCTTGTGTTATGGTTGAACATAAGTAGTTTCAGGATCACTTCTTGATCACTTCTAGCTTCACGACCGTTGCGTTGCTTCTCTTCTTGCTCTTATTTGCGTATGTTAGCCACCATATTTGCTTAGTGCTTGCTGCAACTCCACCTCATTAGCTTATCCTACCCATAAGCTTAAATAGTCTTGATCTCGCGGGTGTGAGATTGCTGAGTCCTCGTGACTCACAGATACTTGCAAACAGTTGCAGGTCCCGATGATACCAGTGCAGGTGACGCAACCGAGCTCGAGTGGGAGCTTGATGAAGATCTTGGTTGTTGTTTTGTGTCTTTCCGAATGATCAGTAGTGGTGCCCAGTTGGGACGACCCGGGATCTAGAATTTGGGGTTGTCTTCTTTTATTTTGGTTCCATAGTCGGACCTTGATTGTATGCTGGATGATGTATATTTAACCTGTTATTTGTGTGAAGTGGCGATTGTAAGCCAACTCTTTATCCCTTTCTTATTTAGTACATGGGATTGTGTGAAGATCACCTCACTTGCGACTAAACCACCATGCGGTTATGCCTCTAAGTCGTGCCTCGACACGTGGGAGATATAGACGCATCGTGGGTGTTACAGTGGCGACACGTATATTGTTTTTCTATTTGGATGATTAATGCTGCCGCTTTATTTCTTAACCGAAGCATGGCTCGTATCCATTGTTGGTCTAACACTCATGGTTCGAATAAATAATCCGTTTGGGATATTGGTTCACAATTATTAATAATCTACCGTTTGTAAGAAGATAAAGATTACATCAAAACTTTTCAAATTTGAGAAAAAAGGACAATGCCACTTTGTATTTGTGTGCATATGACAACACGATAAGTTTCATGAACTTCAAATAAGTTTTGGATGTACTAGAATTTAAAAATCAAGATTCTCGATGTTTAAAATTTCTTGCACGGGGAGTAAACATGCACCCAGTGAGAGACATGTGTTTTTGCAATCCATTTAGGTGCACTGTCATGTGTGCATGTAGCTCAAATTTATGCCCCTAGAAAATCAATCAATGTACTAAAACGTCTTAATGATCTCTGTTTTTTCGAAATTAAAACGTCCCTCCTTTTGGTAACATATGTTCACCGCGGGATAATTTAACATGCATCGTAGTTGCAGTGGATTCGCGGTGTGTGTGTGAGTGTGTGCATCTGGGGGTGGTGGGTGGCGCGCAGTACACTACGAGTTGTGAGCCACCATGTGGGTTGGCCGTTTTGTCAGGTAGGTGCCACATTAGAATCATGAATTCGTTATCTGAAACATTACACAACCCTTTCGTACATACATGTTTTAGCCACATGCAGTTGATGGTTGTCCTACACAACACTCGATACTCACGTGTGATGCTTTCTGTGGGCCCGCGAGGTCATCGTCCATCACTTTGACGAACATCCGACAGTGAGGTTAATTTGACTAGCAAGGTAGAATCTTTTTTGTTTGTGTTATGGTGAGAGTATATATATAGTACGCGTCGAAGAGGTGGGAGGGGACTAGCATATATACTATATGTACACGTCCGTGAACAAGTACACCTCACTCAGTGTCGGGACTTTTCGGTTTTCGAGGCACATGCCACATCAAAGTTGTGAAATTGGCTATTCAAACATCACACAACACCTCTTTGGGACACATGCATTCATGCAGTGGTTATTCTAGCTAGGACACTCACGTGTGACGCTTCCATCTGTGGGCCCACGAGGCCATCGTCGATGCATACATCACTTTGATCTACATCGGGAGAGGTTAATTAATTTCACCATCGAGGAGGATTCTTTTTGGGTTGTATTACGGTAGGAGCATATAATATGTGTCGAAGAGGGGGAAGGGGACCATCATATGTAGTACGCTTCATGAACCTCGCTCTATGTGGGGACTTTACAGTTTTGAGGCATGTGGCACATAAAAGTTGTGCATTTTGGGTATTCAACATATGTTTGGCCCACATGCAAAGAGATGGTGGTTGTCCTCTCGCACCCACTTAAGCGGTTGTCAGCGATATCGATGCTTTCCATCTGTGGGCCCGCTTGGTCGATCACTACTTTTTTCCTAACAACGAGAGAGGTTAATTTGACTTAGGAGGGGATTATTTTTTTGTTTGTAAGACGGTATATATATAGGTCATGCTCTGGGATGACATGATACAGTTTGAGCACTTCATCACATGAATCTCTCCCATCGAGTCGAAGTGGCTAGTATAGCGACACGTCATGAACTGATCTGCTCTGTGTGGGGACTGTACGATTTTTGACGCACGCGCCATATCAATGTTGTGAAATGGTATTCAAACATGCATGCATGCATCACCTCCATACATATGCATGTAGTGGTTGTCTTCGAACGGTACACTCCCTCACGTGGTTATCGACGACAAGCCTATATATTCATGGGCCCGCGTGGACATCCATGATCACCTTGACCAATAACAAGATAGGTTACCATGACAGATTCTTCCTTTGGTTCGTGTTATCGTAGTATAGGTCATGGTGAGGTTCAGACCTAATTAAGGTTGAGCGCATACTATGCACGCTTGCATGCATGAATCCTCGTCATCGGCTTGAACTATGGTGTGACATACATATGCATCATCAACCTAACCCTCACTCAGTGTGGGGATTTCTGGTTCGGAAGCACGATGCCACATCAAAGTTGTTCCATTGTGTATTCAAAACACACCTATCCACACATATGTTTGGGCCACATGCATGCAGTGGTTGTCTTCGGGGACTAGCTACTTGCGTGATTATTGGCGAGCTAGCCCATCTCCGGGGTCGCATGGACGACCATCACTTTGACCAACAACAAGAGAGAGGTTGTACGACCAAGGTGGATTATTCTTGGTCCATTTTATGATCCATCTTGGTGAGGTGCCTCTCTGGCCCGCTGACTCAAAGTGTGTGTATGGGGGGGGGGCTTCTACTTCGCACTTTGCTAAGTGAACCTCGGTTGGGGGGCATGCATTTATAGCTTAGGATTCCCTTCGTGCTGACACGAGGGGGGCAAGCAATACCGTGCGCGTTACGAGATAGGTGACACATTGAAGTTGCATTTGGTATTTGAACATCAAACCACCCTTTTCATACATAAATTTGGTCCACATGCAAATGTGTTCGTGTTCTTACCCTCTCCCGTGTCATTTTTCTCCAAATTTATGAGCATTAGACAATTCGGATGACGCAACAGGCATGGTTCACTCACACTAACCATGTGCCACGCTGGTGCCCCTGTCACGCACATCCGCATAGTACATTGGGCTCCACGAGGCTTCCCCTCTCAAAACTATCTACCCGCCTGCAGATTTTTCTGTTTGATAACACACGGTTATTATGTTTCGACCGTGTGTGATGTTTCTTGTTCCCAATCCCACTTGCGTCCCTCGAAAATATCTGCCCGCCTCGAGGGTTTTTCTGTTTCATAACACACGATTGATATCTCTGGACCGTGTGCGATGCACCATCATCCAAATTTTCAATAACCCCGGCATTTCACTCCCGCGCTTGACTCCCGCGTAGTAAAATTTTCAGTAGCCGCGTCATTTCCTCAAACACACCCCCGCCACCCTCCACACACACACACACACCAAAACCTCCTTAGGCGCGCGCGCATGCACACACACACACACACACCCTCCCTCGCTCGAAACCCTAGCAAGCTCGCCGCCGCTGCCACAAGGCCTCCATTATCAACATCTGCCAGTTTGCCCGTGCAGCTTACCCACCGATCTCCATATCGAGGCCCCCTTTCCCAGAGATCCCCATCCCCGTCCCCATCCCCCACTCCAGAGCGTCGCAGTCTAAGCCCGGCTACGCTTCCCGTGGAGCTCGAGGAGTGACTGGCCCAAAAGAGGTATATCGCGGTCCAAGGGGAAAGGGCCCATCTGCTCTTCCAAGTGGAAAGAGCCCGTCTATGACATCACGGAGGGCACCCTACAGCCGTGATCTTCCAAGGGGAAGGAGCCCATCTGCGACAACATGGAGCGTCTCCAGGGTCCGTGCTCTTCCCACAGGAACGAGCCCATCTGTGACAAGTGAGGAAACCCATGATTTGTTTTGCCGTGCCTCTTCACAGGGGGAACCCATGATTTGTTTTGTCGAGTCCCTTTTGTAGTGTAGTGAGAACATGTCCAGTTTTAATTGCTATATTTGGTTGTTTGCAGTATGCCTTGTTTATTTCAGTTGTTCACAATGTGATGCTCTATATGTGCAATTACTTATTGTGCAGTACATTTCATCAATCCAGTTTTAAACATACCGATAGGAATGCATCTATTTGCTTGTTGTTAAGCCTGTTATAGCTAGCATATGCCTCTTTTAAAGTTTTTTAATTGTTGATTGTTTGTAGTTAGCATATGTCCAGTTTAAAATGCTATGTTTGGTTGTTCGTAGTATGCCTTGTTTATTCCAGTTATTCACAATGTGATGTTCTATATGTGCAAGTATGAACTGTGCAGTTCAATTTCATCAATACCAGTTTCAACAATACCACTATGAATGACTACATTTGGTTGCTGCATCTTGTAGTTAACACGCCTTTCCATTTTTATTTAGCAATAACCAGTGTACTTAAACCGGCACAATACCAGTTTGAATGACTATGTTTGCTTGTTGTTAAATGTTAGGCCTGTTGTAGTTAACACACCTTTCCACTTGTTTTGCTTTACTAGCGTGCTTAAACATGCACACTGAAGCTATCTTTTGGAGATTATTTTGTTTGCCATGGATAATTTTGGTTGATGTTTAGCCTGTTGTGCTTAACATGCCTCTCGATGTACCTACACAGGACAATTTTGGGAACGACTGCTATTTTCCATCGAGGTTAGTTTCATCCCATGGCTTATATATACTCACTGTTCAGGATATCGGTAGCTGGTACCATATAGGCCCGGGGCTGATAAGGGACTTGGTGAACCGTACTTCTAACTGAATATATCTATAACCCATTTATCGTTAGGCTAACTAGGGCCATATGTAATATATCTGAGGCTACATAGCAACATGCACTGCACTTAATGTCTAAATATGCAATCCTAGGCTACATAGCAACAAGGAAGAGTGTAATCTTAATGTTCTGATGATGTCTAGATATATGTAGAAGAGCAGCAGCAACAACAACAACAACACAACCCTGTTTGGATACTCAACTTTGCTAGAGGTTAGAGTTAGTTTCTAGCTCATGACTAACCCTGAACTAACTCCATCCAAAGAGGTGTTTGGATGACAGGATTAGATTGACAATAAATGCACTAGGAGAACTAGCTCCAATTAGCACCTCTTGGGCTGGATAGTTTTTTTGGGTGGGTTAGATGCAACTAGCTCAAACTAGCCATCATGTTTGGATATACTTTAGGGCTATTTGAGCCCGAACTAGCTCAAACTAACTCTAACCCATGGATACAACAACAGTTAATCAGCCGATAATTTGTAAGAATGCAATAAACTCCTTCCAGCCCATAATATAAGATGTTAATTCACCTAATATGTGAGTATATTGGATGTTATAAGATATTATAAAAGAGTGTTGTACTACATCATTGTGCAATCGCTGTTTAGCTTCTAATATTAACTTGGTTCTTTTAGGTACATATGTCATTGGTAAAGATCCGCGCTTCGACCCTTTCTACGTATGGGGCAATGAGATATCGATGAACCAACATCAAGTGAGCAAGCTGATAAAGATTGTTAGTAAAATGGGTCGAAAGATGACAATTAAACTATTTGTTTGCACTTTATCCAAGACAACAATGAACTGCATGATGGTAAGTAAGAACTCTGCAGCCTTCTTTTTACTGCACATAATGAGTTGTGTTAGATGACAATGTCTGAATCTTTTTCCTTTGTAGTGGTTCCCAAAGCAGTTTACTCAAGATTACCTCTCAAACTACATGATTGGTGGGCATGCAAAGGTTAAAGTATTTCTACCAGAACATGATGATTATCTAGATGTTTCATGAAGACCGTGAAGGATGGGCGGTCGACCATCACAAGGGGTTGGACTAGAGTTGTGCATGCCTTCTGCATGGAGGGGGGCACAATATGGGCATTCCGCTTCACCTTGTTCAGCAATCAAAATGTATTTCGCCTCTTTCTTTACCGTATTTAATAGTACAAGTATACAACTATGGTTCATCATTCTTTATTTGGTTCTTATGTAATTCTTGAACATATGTACCTATGAATCGAATAAAGCATTGGTTGTTTGAACCTGCTAGATATGAATAAAGCTATAGCATACATTCAAATTCAAATTCAAATCCAGTACAATTTGAAATAGCAGCAATTAAACTATAGTGCAATTATGCTCTCCAGATCGTTACGACACCCACGGTTGGTAAAACACAAACGTTTGCGATATACACCATAATCCGACATGGTTCACAGAGAGGAAACATGTGCAAGAATGCACGCAGTTGCCATTTGCAAAGCGTGTGCGACGTCAGACAATATCACAAACGGTGCGGGCAAACTAAATGTTTGTGATAGTTGCCTTATTGTACATGATTCGCAACCATGAACTGTTTCTAATGAAGTATGCATCATAAACGTTGCACCACAGAATAGCGTGTGCGATAGTTGTCGTGTACAATGATGTTACGACGGTCTGACATTTCCTAATCCTATCCGACACTCGTACGACGATTAGTTAATCTTCTTAATTAGTTATTGCATATGGTTTGGGACAAGCGAATGTGTGTGATTGTATGCTTATCATACACGTTCTATAATAGTGAATCGTTTGTGATGGGTCGCACATCATAAATGTAGCACCACAGAATACCGACTGTGATGGCAATGCGAGCACAAACGAGTAGGAGTACTGTATATGCATCTTGGCTCCCTATCCCCGACGGTTTCTGGGTCGTGTGGGAAGGACCCCCTATCGCCCACACTCACTTGGCGACAGTTCCAAATGCTATCACGGAAAGGGGTTAAAAACCATTTGTGTAACACCGACGCTTACCAGTGGCTTTTATAAATTTTAAAAACAAAAAATATAGAGGGGAACCTATTTTTTTCAAAAAGAGAAGCGATTGAAAGGTGATGCATTGGAGAAGTGCGGGTCGACCTTGAACACTTGTCTTCATGCTCATGGAAAGTATGTAGAATTTTTCATGAAGATTCTCACAAAAATAATTATCCCCTTGTACAAATCCTTTGTATTGCAAAATTATTGTGCCAAGATTTGCCTTTAGGATGAGTAGATTGCTTGTTGGTATGTGCGGTGCAAAAACAGAAACTTCAGCTATAGTGCATGCATTTTCATTTTTTACTGGAACTTCAAAAGTTTCTGAAACTTTTTGCACAGTATTGCTATTTTTTTATTTTGTTCTAATGTTTCAGAATTTTTGGAGTACCAGAAGTATGGTAGATGTTCAAATTGCTACAGACTATCCTGTTTAAGACATATTCTGTTTTTGATGCATTGTTTGCTTGTTTTGATGAAACTGTCGATTTTTATCGGTGGTATAAGCCATGGAAAAGTTATATTACAGTAGCTACAATGCAAAAACAAAATATGAATTGGTTTGCAACAGTACTTAGAGTAGTGATTTGCTTTATTATACTAACGGATCTTACCGAGCTTTCTGTTGAATTTTGTGTGGATGAAGTGATCAAAGATCGAGGAGCTCTCGGTATGAGGAGAAGGAGGAGAGCAAGATCTCAAGCTTGGGGATGCCCAAGGCACCCCAAGTAAATATTCGAGAAAACTCAAGTGTCTAAGCTATTGCGTGTGCGATAGTTGTCGTGTACGATGATGTTACAACGGTCTGATGTTTCGTAATCCTGTCCAACACTCGTACGACGATTAGCTAATCTTCTTAATTACTTATCGCATACGGTTTGGGAAAAGCGAATGTGTGTGATTGTTTGCTTATCATACACATTCTATAATAGTGAATCGTTTGTGATGGGCCACGCATCATAAACGTAGCACCACAGAATACCGATTGAGATGGCAATGGAAGCACAAACGAGTAGGAGTATTGTATATGCATCTTGGCTCCCTATCCTCGACGGTTTCTGGGTCATGTGGGAAGGACCCCCCTATCGCCCACACTCACTAGGCGACGGTTCCAAATGTCGTCGTGGAAAGGGGTTAAAAACCGTTTGTATAGCACCGACACATACCAGTGTCATAACAACATATAGCTCATTAAACTAATATCCATTCAAGTCTAATATTTTAGAAAGTTCAATGAATGGCATGGCATGGACTTGAGATGTGGACCCCTCAAAATGCTAAGGACACATATTGGCAAAATCTCAAGACTCTTCATTTATATTTTAGTGATCCAAGATCACATTGAGTCCATAGGAAAGCCAATACTATTAAAAGGGGATGAGGTGTTGCTTAATGGTCTCATTGCTCAAAATGCTTAGTGATATTGCTCCAAAGCCCTCAGCCACTTTCTCATTTCCAAATATGTCCAAAACCTAAAGTCAAACTCAGCCCCACCGAAATCTTCTATCCGACACCACCGAGTTCACTTAACATAGCCACTTCTGGTACTTCTTGAGCTTGCGATGGTTTTTCCCTTGAAGAGGAAAGGGCGATGCAGCAAACTAGAGATAAGTATTTCCCTCAGTTTGAGAACCAAGGTATCAATCTAGTAGGAGACAACGCACAAATAACTGAATAGCTGCACAAACAATCAAACAACTTGCACCCAACGCGATAAAGGTGTTGTCAATCCCTTCACAGTTACTTGCACAAGAGAGACCTGATAGAGATAGATAAACAATAAAGTAAATATTTTTTGTATTTTTGGTTTGTAGATCGGAAAGTAAAGGATTGCAAAGTAGTAGATTGGATACTAATATTATAGATCGGAAACTTGTATGATGGAAAATAGAAACTTATATGATGGAAAATAGACCCGGGGGCCATAGGTTTCACAAGAGGCTTCTCTCAAGATAGCAAATAATACGGTGGGTGAACAAATTACTGCCGAGCGATTGATAGAAAAGCACAAAGTTATGACGATATCTAAGGCAACGATCATGAATATAGGCATCACGTCCGTGTCAGGTAGACCGAAACAATTCTGCATCTACTACTATTACTCCATACATCGACCGACTCCTGCCTGCATCTAGAGTATTAAGATCATGAAGAACAGATTAAAGCATTAAGTAAGATGACATGATGTAGAGGAATTAACTCAGGCAATATGATGAAAACCCCATATTTTTATCCTCGATGGCAACAATACAATACGTGCATTGCTGCCCCTACTGCCACTGGGAAAGGACACCACAAGATTGAACCCAAAGCTAAGCACTTCTCCCATTGCAAGAAAAACCAATATAGTTGGCCAAACCAAACCGATAGTTCGAAGGGAATTACAAAGATATCAAATCATGCATTAAAGAATTCAGAGAAGATTCAAATAATATTCATAGATAAGCTGATCATAAATCCACAATTCATCGGGTCTCGGCAAACACACCGCAAAAAAGTATTACATCGAATAGATCTCCAAGAACATCGAGGAGAACATGGTATTAAGAATCAAAGAGAGAGAAGAATCCATCTAGATACTAGCTATGGTCCACTAGGTCTATGGTAAACTACTCACGCTTCATCGGAAGGGAAATAGAGTTGATGTAGAAGCCCTCCGTGATCGAACCCCCCTTCGGCAGGGTGCCGGAAAAGGTCCCTAGATGGGATCTCATGGGTACAAAAGGTTGCGGCGGTGGAAAAGTGTTTTCGTGTTTTCCTCTGGTGGTTTGGGGATATTTGGGAATATATAGGCGAAAGAATTAGGTCAGGAGGTGCACGAGGGGCCCACAAGGGTGGGGGCGTGCCCTCCGTCCTTGTGGCCGCCTCGTGGCTCCTCCGACTTCATCTCCATGTCCAAGAAAAATCATCGCGAAGGTTTCATTCCATTTGGACTCCATTTGGTATTCCTTTTCTGTGAAACTCAAAAATAGGGGAAAACATGAACTGGCACTGGGCTCTAGGTAAATAGGTTAGACCGAAAAATAGTATAAAATAGCATATTAATGCATATAAAACATCCAAAACAGATAATATGATTGCATGGAACAATCAATAATTATAGATACGTTGGAGACGTATCAAGCATCCCCAAGCTTAATTCATGCCCGTCCTCGAGTAGGTAAATGATAAAAACAAAAAAATTGATGTGGAATGCTACCTAACAAATTTGTCCATGTACTTCTCTTTGTTGTAGCATGAATGTTCAGATCTGTAAGATTCAAAACAAAAGTTTAATATTGACATAAAAACAATAATACTTCAAGCATACTGACAAGGCAATTATGTCTTCTCAAAATAACATGGCCAAAGAAAGCTTATCCCTACAAAATCATATAGTCTGGCTATGCTCCATCTTCATCACACAAAATATTCAAATCATGCACAACCCCGATGACAAGAAAAGCAATTGTTTCCTAATTTTGATGTTCTCAAACTTTTTCAACTTTCACGAAATGCATGAGCGTGAGCCATGGACATAGCACTATAGGTGGAATAGAAGGTGGTTGTGGAGAAGACAAAAAGAAGGAGATAGTCTCACATCAACTAGGCATATCAACGGGCTATGGAGATGCCCGTCAATAGATATCAATGTGAGTGAGTAGGGATTGCCATGCCACGGATGCACTAGAGCTATAAGTTTATGAAAGCTCAAAAAGAAACTAAGTGGGTGTGCATCCAACTTGCTTACTCACGAAGACCTAGGGCAATTTGAGGAAGCCCATCATTGGAATATACAAGCCAAGTTCTATAATGAAATATTCCCACATTTTTTTGGCCTCTTTTTTTCGTCCGGAGTCTCATCCCGACTTGTGGGGGAATCATAGTCTCCATCATTATTTCCTCACATGGGACAGTGCTGTAATAGTGAAGATCATCACACTTTTATTTACTTACAACTCAAGAATTACAACTTGATACTTAGAACAAAATATGACTGTATATGAATGCCTCCAGCGGTGTACCGGGATGTGCAATGAATCAAGAGTGACATGTATGAAAGAATTATGAATGGTGGTTTTTCCACGAATACGATGTCAACTACATGATCATGCAAAGCAATATGACAATGATGGAACGTGTCATAATAAATGGAACGGTGGAAATTTGCATGCCAATATATCTCGGAATGGCTATGGAAATGCCATAATAGGTAGGTATGGTGGTTGTTTTGAGGAAGGTATATGGTGGGTGTATGGTATCGGCGAAAGTTGCGCGGTACTAGAGAGGCTAGCAATGGTGGAAGGGTGAGAGTGCGTATAATCCATGGACTCAACATTAGTCATAAAGAACTCACATGCTTATTGCAAAATTCTATTAGTTATCGAAACAAAGTACTATGCACATTCTCCTAGGGGGATAGATTGGTAGGAAAATACCATCGCTCGTCCCCGACTGTCACTCATAAGGAAGACAATCAATAAATAAATCATGCTCCGACTTCATCACATAATGGTTCACCATACGTGCATGCTACGGGAATCACAAACTTTAACACAAGTATTTCTCAAATTAAAAATTACTCACTAGCATGACTCTAATATCACCATCTTTATATCTCAAAACAATCATAAGGAATGAAACTTCTCATAGTATTCAATGCAGTTTATATGAAAGTTTTTATTATATCCCTTTTGGATGCCTATCATATTAGGACTAAATTTCTAACCAAATCAAATTACCATGCTGCTTTAAAGACTCTCAAAATAATATAAGTGAAGTATGAGAGTTCAATAATTTCGATAATAAAACCACCGCCGTGCTCTAAAAAGATATAAGTGAAGCACTAGAAAAAAATTGCCTAGCTCAAAAGATATAAGCGAAGCACATAAAGTATTCTAATAAATCACGATTCATGCGTGTCTCTCCCAAAAGGTGTGTACAACAAGGATGATTATGGAAAACCAAAAATCAAAGACTCAGATCATACAAGATGCTCCAAGCCAAACACATATCATGTGGTGAATAAAAATATAGCCTCAAGTAAAGTTGCCGATAGACGAAGACGAAAGAGGGGATGCCTTCCGGGGCATCTCCAAGCTTAGGCTCTTGGTTGTCCTTGAATAGTACCTTGGGGTGCCTCGGGCATCCCCAATATTAGGCTCTTTCCACTCCTTATTCCATAGTCCATCAAATCCTTACCCAAAACTTGAAAACTTCACAACACAAAACTCAACAGAAAATCTCATAAGCTCTGTTAGTATAAGAAAATAAATCACCACTTTTGGCACTGTTGTGAACTCATTATTTATTTATATTGTTGTAATATCTACTTTATTCCAACTTATCCATGGTTCATACCCCCCGATACTACCCATAGAATCATCAAAATAAGCAAACAACAAATACAAAACAAAATCTGTCAAAAACAGAACAATGTGTAGCAATCTCTAACTCTCGAATACTTCTGTAACTCCAATTTTTTTAAAACATTAGGACAGCCTCAAAAATTTGTTTATTAATCTTCTTCCAAAAGAATCAGTATTTTATCACTCATCTATTAAGAATGAAAATTGTTTTTCATGAGCACAAAAGTTTCTGTTTTTCAGCAAGATCAAATCAATTATCACCATAAGCTATCCTAAAGGTCTTACTTGGCACAAACACTAATTAAAACACAAAACTACATCTAACCAGAGGTTAGATGAATTATTTATTGCAAAACAGAACCCAAAAAGCAAAGAAATAAAATAAAATAAAATTGGGCTGCCTCCCAACAAGCCTATTGTTTAATGCCCCTACCTAGGCATAAAAACACGAATAGATCTAGGTATTGTCATCTTTGATATGCAATTATTCAATTACACACTTATAATCCTTAGGGGATTCTCTGGTTTTATTAATGATCAAACTCTTCGGCAAAAATCAAGAAATTCATTCATGGCAATTGGTTCCTTAATAATATCAAAAAAATTGGGGTGAACACTAATTGATTTGAGATCTTCATTTTCTTGACTAGAAGATTCACCCTTATTCTTAGGAACATAAGTAAACTTGGCAATCTTAGTAGGAGGAAGATTTTGAGTAGTTTTAACGGAGGAAAAGGCGGAACCAAAGTTGGTAATAATATCTTCTAGTTTGCCAATTCTAGTAGAATCTTGATCTATCTGTTCATTAACTATGGGTTCCTTTTCCCTAAGATTCTTTAAAGTAACTCCTACTTTAGATCCATATTGAGTAATATGATTATGAATATTTTTATCCAATTTTTCAATCAACTCTACAGTAGCAATTTTATTCTCAATAATATCAAGTCTTTGCATCACATGTTCCAAGGTTAAAATAGTTCCATTGATCAAAAGAGGTGGGAGGCCTAGCAAATCTATCATGGCATTGTAAGAGTCAAAAGTATGGCTCCCTAAGAAATCTCCCTGGTAAAGGTATCTAGAACGTATCTATTCAAAGGAGAAATTCCCACATAAAAATTACGGAGAAGAACAACAGTAGATTGTTTTCGAGTAGATCTATTTTGAGCATTGCAAATTCTATACCAAGCATCATTTAAATTTTCTTCCTCCCTTTGTTTAAAATTGAGGAATTCATTACCGGGAGTGCTCACAGTAATCAGGGAACTAGCCATGAAAGCAAGTCTAACGATCCAACGCACGAACACACAATGTAGCGACCAGACCTCAAACAGTCTGATCTCTGTGCTCTGGTGTCATCCCTGGATCAGTAATGCTGACACCACACAATACTCGGAGGATTTATAGCAGAGTAGCAATCACACACTTATTACATCAAGTGTCTCAAAAGAGAACTTAGTACAATAAATATGGCTTAAGGCCATCTAATAACGATAACAGCGGAAGGCTTGGAAGATAGGTGAGTCCATCAACTCCAACGACATCACTGAGTATAGGACCACGAACTCAAACTCCTCAATCGTCGTCTGAAAAGTCTGCAACATTAACGTTGCAGCCCGAAAACGGGTCAGCACATGGAATATGCTGGCAAGGTAACACATAGAGAGTAATGGAATGCAACAACTATACTATATGCATATTTGGCTGGTGGAAAGCTCTATGGTTACAGTTTTTGCGTAAAGCCAATTTTTCCCTACTTCAAAGGAATAAATTTAATTACTATCATGGTGGTTGCTAAACATTGAGAATGGTTGACAGCATTCTCAATCCCAATTAAATAACATCTTTAAAACCCAACAAAATTAACTTTAGAGTAACATGTTGAGATTCACATGATATCCAGGTACTAGATACTCAAGATGTCCATAACTGGGGACACGGCTAATCATGATTAGTTTATTACACTCTGCAGAGGTTTGCGCACTTTTCCCCACAAGACTCGATCGCCTCCGTTGGTTTTCTCGCACTACATGGTGTTTGAGAAACGGATGACCGAGACATAGTCTTTCAGAAGCGCTAGCACCTTACGATCGGGTAGACCGTACCACCTACATACCCTACATCTGCTAGTCTACCACTGTAAGAGTTCTCACAACTTAGTCAACTATGCCAGATCCCATAATGGCTTGTGGCTGCACACGGAAGTTTCTAGTATGAATAATCTCATGATCCCGTTGAGCCTGGGTGGCGGTCCAAAAGAAAAACAGGCAAGTCCTGGAATACCCAGGTGCCTCAATCCACCCAGATGTGTGTTTAAGTTGCCACCTTAGATAAACCATTAATTAACAATCTCACATCTGTCATGGATATCACTCACCCAATCCACGTCTACTAGCATAGCATGGCATAATAAGCAAACGTAGAAGTAACTCCCAAAGGTTTGATAATGAACAGGTAATAGGTACTACCTCATCTGCTTCCCATCCCACAATTTAATTAGATCCTAATCATGCAATGTGTGAGGATTGATCTAATGCAATAAAACTGGGTTGTAGAAAAGGTATGATCAAAGTGTTACTTGCCTTGCTGATGATCCGCGAAACCTAGAGATTCAAAGTAACAGGCGGCGCACTCGGGTATTCTATCGCAGACAAACAAACAAGCATACAATAAGTACTCATCTAATGCACAGGTAAAACTCAAATAGAAGATCTAACCAGAAAGTTCAACTTAAGAACCCTGGTTTGCAAAAAGAATCAAATCGAACGAAGCAAAAGAAATCAAACGGCGAAAGAAAACAACTTCGTTCTAGTAATCTGGTTCTAAGGCAAATTTTACAGTAGCAAAAACTTGTTTAAGTTGGTTATTCGGAAAGAGGGTTTTGAGACGAAACTCCAGGCGCTTGAATCGCCTGATTCCAATAAACGAGCGAAAAGTTATACTAAAACGAAAATCGGATCAGAAATCGCGATCAGAAAATAACCGCGGGAAAATCCGATGAAAAAAAGAAAAATGACGAACAATTTTTTTTTTAAACGGCACGGAAGTCGAGGCGGCGGTGAACCTCGGGCGGCGTGCAACTCCGGCGGCGGCGGCGGCGGGCGGCGGCTGGGGCTGGGGCTGGCTAGAGTTAGGGCGGCGGTGGTGGGCTGGCTCGGCTTGGGCCTCGGGCGCGCCTTATAAATGCCCCGGCCAGGCGGAGTCCTGGCCGAATACGGCCCATAGTCGGTTCCGCGTTTTTTTTAAATAATTCTGGTCGGAAGAAAAATAAAAAGAAATACTAAACGGACTCCAAAAATCACGAAATAACTTTTCCCGGGTTTCTAAAATCAAGCCCGATAAAGTGAACATTTATCTGGGCCCAAACTACAACTTTGAAAAACGCACATTTTTCCTAAATTCAAATAAAATACCGAAAAACTCCAAAATAAAACTTATTTGATTTTTTTATTAAATCCTCAATATTTCTATATTTTGGGAAAGTCATTTTATTCCCTCTCTCATATTTTTGTAATAGAAATAACTGATGATAAAATAAATAAAATCAAATGATCCTGTTTACATAATTTGAGAAAACTCAAATATGTAAATAACGAAATCCCCAACTCTCTCCGTGGGTCCTTAAGTTGCTTAGGATTTTCTAGGATCAAAACCAAAAGCAAAATAAAACATGATATGCATGATGACCTAATGTATAACATTCCAAATTGAAAATTTGGGATGTTACAAACCTACCCCCCTTAAGATGAATCTCGCCCTCGAGATTCAGGTTGGCTAGAAAATAGGTGAGGGTGGTCTTTGAGAAAATCTTCCTCTCGCTCCTAGGTGGCTTCATCCTCCGTGTGGTGGCTCCACTGAACTTTGCAAAACTTGATAACCTTGCTGCGAGTAACTCGGCTGGCAAACTCGAGAATCTTGACTGGTTTCTCCTCATAGGTCAAATTGTTATCCAACTGAATTGCTTCCAATGGCACTGTGTCTCTCAAAGGTATGTCAGCCATCTCCGCGTGACACTTCTTCAACTGAGGAACGTGGAACACATCATGAACTCCTGTCAATCCTTCTGGCAATTCCAACTTGTAAGCCACTTCTCCCATACGCTCCAAAACTCGATATGGCCCTACAAATCGTGGCGCTAACTTCCCCTTAACTCCAAAGCGCTTAATCCCTCGAAGTGGGGATACTCGAAGATAAGCTCTGTCTCCAACTTCGTAAACTGTCTCCTTGCGTTTAGCATCTGCGTAGCTCTTCTGCCTGGTCTGGGCTACCTTGAGCCTATCGCGAATCAACTTCACCTTCTGTTTAGACTCCTTAATCAGATCTGGTCCGAACAAATGGCGGTCTCCAACTTCGTCCCATGACAACGGTGTCCTGCACCTCCTTCCGTACAAAGCTTCGAAAGGTGCCATCTTCAAACTGGTCTGATAGCTATTATTGTAAGAGAAGTCTGCATATGGCAAATTTTCGTCCCAACTAGATCCATAATCTAGCGCACAAGCTCTCAGCATATCCTCCAAAATCTGATTGACTCTCTCGGTCTGTCCATCTGTCTGCGGATGAAAAGCTGTACTAAATTCTAGCCTAGTACCCAAAGTCTCATGCAACTGCTTCCAGAACTTTGAGGTAAACTGGGTTCCTCTATCCGATACGATGCTCCTCGGAACTCCATGCAAACATACAATCCTGGTCATGTATATCTTTGCCAACTTAGCACTGGTGTAAGTGGTCTTTACTGGGATGAAATGTGCTACCTTCATCAATCGATCGACTACAACCCAAATCGAGTCATAGCCTGAACGAGTCCTTGATAATCCCGTGATAAAATCCATGCCTAACTTATCCCACTTCCATTTGGGTATCGGCAATGGTTGCAACAATCCTGCTGGCTTCTGATGCTCTGCCTTTACTCTCTGACATACGTCACAAACTGCTACATACTCCGCAATATCCTTCTTCATTCCGGTCCACCAGAAAATATCCTTCAAATCCAAATACATCTTGGTATTTCCTGGGTGAATCGAATACGGTGAATCATGTGCCTCTTGCAGAATCAACTTTCTGATCTCCGGGTCATTGGGTACATAAACACGGTCTTAAAACCATAGGGTGTCGTGCTCATCCTCCCGAAATCCTTTAGCTTTTCCTTTGCTCAGTTTCTCCTTTATAGCGGCAATCTCTTTGTCAGTTTTCTGAGCTTCCTTGATTCTATCCATCAAGGTTGACTGAATTTCTAGCGCTGCTACATAGCCTCTCGGAACTATTTCCACACATAGTTCACGAAGATTTTCTGCTAACTCCTTGGGTATTTCTCCCGTCATTAGTGTATTGACATGACTCTTACGGCTCAATGCGTCAGCTACTACATTAGCCTTCCCGGGATGATAATGCAATTTCATATCATAATCCTTGATGAGCTCCAACCATCTCCTTTGTCTGAGATTCAACTCCTTCTGTGTGAAAATGTACTTCAAACTCTTGTGATCCGTGTACACCTCACAATGGTTTCCAATGAGGAAATGTCTCCATGTCTTCAAGGCATGCACTACGGCTGCTAACTCCAAATCATGCGTGGCATAATTTAACTCATGGGGCTTTAGTTGTCTTGAGGCATATGAAACAACTCTCCCTTCCTGCATAAGCACTGCTCTAAGTCCTCGACGTGAAGCGTCGCAATACACCTCATAATCCTTGGTCTGATCTGGCAAAATCAACACTGGTGAGGTAACCAAACGGTTCTTCAATTCCAGGAAACTAGCCTCACACTCCTCAGTCAATTTGAACTTAGTATCCTTCTTCAGAAACTCCGTCATAGGCTTCAAAATCTTTGAAATTTTTTCAATAAACCTCCGGTAGTATCCTGCAAGTCCAAGAAAACTCCGGATCTCTCCAACTGTTGTTGGGGCTTCCCACTTGGTCACGGTTTCAACTTTAGCGGGATCCACTGCTATACCTTCTCCGGATATAACGTGTCCGAGGAATCCTACTTCCTTCAACCAAAACTCACATTTGCTGAACTTGGCATATAATTGATGTTCTTTGAGCTTTCCAAGTACCAAACGCAAATGCTCCTTATGTTCCTCTTCATTCTTCGAATATACCAGGATATCATCAATGAACACTACGATGAACTTATCCAAAAACTCCATAAACACTTTGTTCATCATGTTCATAAAATAGGCAGGCGTGTTAGTCAGTCCAAATGACATAACGGTATACTCATATAGTCCATATCTTGTGGTGAATGCTGTCTTAGGTATGTCTTGCTCTCGAATCTTCAACTGATGGTACCCTGATCTCAAATCGATCTTGGAAAACACTTTAGCTCCTTGCAATCGATCAAACAGATCGTTGATCATTGGTAGTGGGTACTTGTTCTTGATTGTTACTTCGTTCAATCCTCGGTAATCATCCTTAACGATCCATCCTTCTTCTCCACTAGAAGTACTGGTGATCCCCAAGGCGAAGAACTTGGGCGAATGTAACCTTTATCCAGTAACTCCTTAATCTGCTTCTTAATTTCCACCAAATCTTTTGCTGGCATCATATATGGTCTCTTCGATATTGGCCCAGTGCCTGGCAAAAGCTCAATCAAAAACTCAATGTCTCTATCCGGTGGCATGCCTGGCAACTCTTCGGGAAATACATCAGGAAAATCCTTTACCACCGGTACTTCCTCCTGCACAACTCCTGATAAGGAATTGACTTGTGTCCTCTTTGGCACATGCCGGGATACATACTTGATCCTTCTCCCTTCTGGTGTGGTAAGAAAAATTGACTTACTAGCGCACTCAATATTCCCTTCATACTTTGATAACCAATCCATGCCTAATATCACATCCAATCCTTGAGATTCCAATACTATTAGGTCTGAGGGAAAAACATAGTTACCAATCCTTAATGGTAACCGATCACACCATAGACTTGCCACATACTCTGCTCCTGGCGAGGTTACTAACATGGGTGACCTAAGGGCTTGGGTTGGTAGGTTATACTTATCCACAAATCCCCTTGAGATGTATGAATGCGATGCACTAGTATAAAAAAGAACGAGTGCAGTAAATGACTTAACCAAAAACTTACCTATTACTGCATCGGGCTGGGCTTCAACCTCCTCCACATTAACGTGGTTCACCTGTCCCCTGTTAAAAGGGTTCGGCTTCTTTCCAGAACTTCCATTGCCGTTTTGGCCTTCGGGACATTCATTTGCGTAATTTCCTGGCTTCGAACACTTATAGCAAGTGACGTGGCTCAAGTCCTTCTTGGCTGGGGTTGATGGGGTGCTGCGGTTATGGCCATTGCTTCCTCCATTCCCATTACCATTCTTGGTGCCATTGTGATTGTGCGAGCTACCTACTCCATGGGAATGCTGAAAATGTCCTCCCGGTTTAGGGGTAAAACGTGGCTTCTGCTGAGCTCCTGAACTATACTTTCCTTATCCATACTTCCTCTTGTGGTTCTCAATCTGCTGCTGCTTCCCTTCAATCATAAGAGCACGATCTACCAACTCCTGATAGTTGTTGAAGGTGGCTACCATCAACTGCATACTCAACTCATCATTCAATCCTTCCAGGAATTTCTCCTGCTTAGCTGCATCCGTAGCAACGTCATCTGGGGCATAACGTGCTAGCTTACTAAACTCCTCCACATACTGGCCAACTGTCCATCCTCCTTGGTGCAAGTTACGAGACTCACGCTTCTTCATGGCCATTGCTCCTGCTGAAACATGGGCAGTACGAAAAGCCTGCTGAAACTGGTCCCATGTGACAGTGTCGACTAGGAAGGTGGCTGTGAAATTCTCCCACCAAGATGCTGCGGGTCCTTCTAACTGATGTGCGGCAAACTTCACCTTCTTCGTATCTGTGCATCCTGCTGTGGTCAACTCCCTAGCTGTCTTGCGGAGCCAATCATCTGCTACTATCGGCTCGGTGCTACTGGAAAACACCGGCGGATTCAGCCTAAGAAAACGGGCTAAGTGGTCAACAGGTGGTGGTGGTGGTGGGTTGTTGTTGTTCCCCTGATTCTGATCCTGAACTAGCAGCTGCATCAGGGTGTTCTGCTGCTGGATCAACTGGGTGAGCTCCGGCGGAAAGGCAAATCCGGGGTCACGTCTCGGAGGCATCTGAGGGTTTTAGAAAAGATGAGATATAAGAATAGAGGGGGTCTAAAGAGAAAACACTACCCATATGCACATGAGGCAAAAGCAAACAATTCACTTCAATCAATCAAACAAGGGCATACAATCGATCTAACTATCGCAAAAGTGCTCGGACTACTAAATTTACATGGTGGACTACTACTACTGATGAGGTGGTATACTAAAAATATTCTACGGTTGTAGACTCCATGATATCTGCTCCTGCTTCATCAACATAGTCATCATTGCTACTATCTTGTTCCGAGTCGGTGCCGTTAATGATGATGTAGTCTTCCGGGCTAATCTCCTTGGGTTCCTCGTCTTCATCTACTGGTGTCGGGCCTCCCATAAATATTCCAATCTTCTTGATCAGATCGTCATTCTTCTCCACCAATACTTCAATTTCTTCTTCATAATCTTCACATGTAGCCTTGAGTTCTTCCTCCAGTTCCTTGATTCTGGTCTTAGCCTTCTTCAGACCTATCATGTCGGCGCACATCTGATTCTCCTGTCGTCGAATGTGCTGATTTAACTCCTGAATAAAAGCGGCAATTGATCTATCTTTTCCTGGTGCTGATCATCTCCCAGTGTTCATCTCGGCGCCCACAAATCTGGTAGATAGTATCCTTGAGATCCTTGCGGTAGACTTCTCCAATGCGTCCCATGGCGATGTGAGCTGCCATACTCTTTCCTAGACTCCAAGTTGGTGCATCAAAAGAAAACTCTATGGGCTCAGTGACTGGCATGAACGTCCTTCCTGGAACTTGAACTTGAATCATCCAGCGCTCTTCTTCAGGTAAAGTGGCGTTGTAGGTTCTCGTGAAGCTTGGTATTCCTATGTTCAGGTATCTAGTGACTTCCTTCAAGTGGCGTCCAAAGGGTGTATCTTCATCCGGTTGGGTGAACTTGTTCCTTGCATCCGCCATCCTACAGAGTAGAAAAGATGAGAAGTTAGAAGAGGAGAGAGTGAGTAGTGATCTAGGTCTTTAGCTTAGTGGTCGTGTCCTACAGTCAGTGTGTGCTCTGATACCATCTCTGTAGCGACCAGACCTCAAACAGTCTGATCTCTGTGCTCCGGTGTCATCCCTGGATCAGTAATCCTGACACCACACAGTACTCGGAGGATTTATAGCAGAGTAGCAATCACACACTTATTACATCGAGTGTCTCAAAAGAGAACTTAGTATAATAAATATGGCTTAAGGCCATCTAATAACGATAATAGCGGAATGCTTGGAAGATAGGTGAGTCCATCAACTCCAACGACATCACTGAGTATAGGACCATGACCTAAAACTCCTCAATCATCGTCTGAAAAGTCTGCAACATTAACGTTGCAGCCCAAAAACGGGTCAGCACATGGAATATGCTGGCAAGGTAACACATAGAGAGTAATGGAATGCAACACCTATACTATATGCATATTTGGCTGGTGGAAAGCTCTATGGTTACAGTTTTTGCGTAAAGCCAATTTTTCCCTACTTCAAAGGAATAAATTTAATTACTATCATGGTGGTTGTTAAACATTGAGAATGGTTGACAGCATTCTCAATCCCAATTAAATAACATCTTTAAAACCCAACAAAATTAACTTTAGAGTAACATGTTGAGATTCACATGATAATCCAGGTACTATATACTCAAGATGTCCATAACCGGGGACACGGGTAATCATGATTAGTTTATTACACTCTGCAGAGGTTTGCGCACTTTTCCCCACAAGACTCGATCGCCTCCGTTGTTTTTCTCGCACTACATGGTGTTTGAGAAATGGATGACCGAGACATTGTCTTTCAGAAGCGCTAGCACCTTACGATCGGGTAGACCGTTACACCTACTTTCCCCTACATCTGCTAGTCTACCACTGTAAGAGTTCTCACAACTTAGTCAACTATGCCAGAGCCCATAATGGCTTGTGGCTGCACACGGAAGTTTCTAGTATGAATAATCTCATGATCCCTTTGAGCCTGGGTGGCGGTCCAAAAGAAAAACAGGCAAGTCCTGGAATACCCAGGTGCCTCAATCCACCCAGATGTGTGTTTAAGTTGCCACCTTAGATAAACCATTAATTAACAATCTCACATCTGTCATGGATATCACTCACCCAATCCACGTCTACTAGCATAGCATGGCATAATAAGCAGACGTAGTAGTAACTCCCAAAGGTTTGATAATGAACAGGTAATAGGTACTACCTCATCTGCTTCCCATCCCACAATTTAATTAGATCCTAATCATGCAATGTGTGAGGATTGATCTAATGCAATAAAACTGGGTTGTAGAAAAGGTATGATCAAAGTGTTACTTGCCTTGCTGATGATCCGCGAAACCTAGAGATTCAAAGTAACAGGTGGCGCACTCGGGTATTCTATCGCAGACAAACAAACAAGCATACAATAAGTACTCATCTAATGCACAGGTAAAACTCAAATAGAAGATCTAACCAGAAAGTTCAACTTAAGAACCCTGGTTTGCAAAAAGAATCAAATCGAACGAAGCAAAAGAAATCAAACGGCGAAAGAAAACAACTTCGTTCTAGTAATCTGGTTCTAAGGCAAATTTTACAGTAGCAAAAACTTGTTTAAGTTGGTTATTCGGAAAGAGGGTTTTGAGACGAAACTCCAGGCGCTTGAATCGCCTGATTCCGATAAACGAGCGAAAAGTTATACTAAAACGAAAATCGGATCAGAAATCGCGATCAGAAAATAACCGCGGGAAAATCCGATGAAAAAAAGAAAAACGACGAACAGAATTTTTTTTAAACGGCATGGAAGTCGAGGCGGCGGCGAACCTCGGGCGGCGTGCAACTCCGGCGGCGGCGGTGGCGGGCGGCGGGCGACGGCGGCGGCGGCGGGCGGCGGCTGGGGCTGGGGCTGGCTAGGGTTAGGGCGGCGGTGGTGGGCTGGCTCGGCTCGGGCCTCGGGCAGAGTCCTGGCCGAGTACAGCCCATAGTCGGTTCCGCATTTTTTTAAATAATTCCATTCGGAAGAAAAATAAAAAGAAATACTAAACGGACTCCAAAAATCACGAAATAAATTTTCCCGGGTTTCTAAAATCAAGCCCGATAAAGTGAACATTTATCTGGGCCCAAACTACAACTTTGAAAAACGCACATTTTTCCTAAATTCAAATAAAATACCGAAAAACTCCAAAATAAAACTTATTTGATTTTTTTATTAAATCCTCAATATTTCTATATTTTGGGAAAGTCATTTTATTCCCTCTCTCATATTTTTGTAATAGAAATAATTGATGATAAAATAAATAAAATCAAATGATCCTGTTTACATAATTTGAGAAAACTCAAATATGTAAATAACGAAATCCCCAACTCTCTCCGTGGGTCCTTAAGTTGCTTAGGATTTTCTAGGATCAAAACCAAAAGCAAAATAAAACATGATATGCATGATGACCTAATGTATAACATTCCAAATTGAAAATTTGGGATGTTACACACAAAAACAAATAAAGAAGACTGACAGAAGAGGGGCGAAGAAATGGCAAATCTTTTCAAAAATCTCTTTAGAAGTGGGGAAGAGGAAAACGAGAGGCGAATGGCGAATAATGTAATGCAATGGATGAGAGTTTATGATGGGTACTTGGTATGTCTTGACTTGGCGTAGATCTCCCCGGCAACGGTACCAAAAATTCTTCCTACTAATTCTTGAGCTTGTGTTGGTTTTTCCCTTGAAGAGGAAAGGGTGATGCAGCAAAGTAGAGATAAGTATTTCCCTCGGTTTGAGAACCAAGGTATCAATCCAGTAGGAGACAACGCACAAACCACTGAATACCTGCACAAACAATGAAACAACTTGCACCCAATGCTATAAAGGGGTTGTCAATCCCTTCACGGTTACTTGCAAAAGTGAGATCTGATAGAGATAGATAAACGATAAAGTAAATATTTTTTGTTTATAGATCGGAAAGTAAAAGATTGCAAAATAGTAGATCAGAAACTTGTATGATGGAAAATAGAAACTTATATGATGGAAATAGACCCAGGGGCCATAGGTTTCACTAGAGGATTCTCTCAAGATAGCAAATAATACAGTGGGTGGACAAATTACTACCAAGCAATTCATAGAAAAGCGCAAAGTTATGACGATATCTAAGGCCATGATCATGAATATAGGCATCACGTCCGTGTCAAGTAGACTAAAATGATTCTACATCTACTACTATTACTCCACACATCGACCGACTCCTGGCTGCATCTAGAGTATTAAGTTCATGAAGAACAAAGTTAACACATTAAGTAAGATGACATAGTTTAGAGGAATTAACTCAAGCAATATGATGAAAACCCCATCCTTTTATCCTCGATGGAAACAATACAATACATGCCATGCTGACCTTACTGTCACTGGGAAAGGACACATTAGGATTGATCCCAAAGCTAAGCACTTCTCCCATTGCAAGAAAAAACAATCTAGTTGGCCAAACCAAACTGATAGTTCGAAGAGAATTACAAAGATATCAAATCATGCATAAAAGAATTCAGAGAAGATTCAAATAATATTCATAGATAAGCTGATCATAAATCCACAATTCATCAGATCTTGGCAAACACACCGCAAAAAAGTATTACATCAAATAGATCTCCAGGAACATCGAGGAGAATATGGTATTGAGAATCAAAGAGAGAGAAGAAGCCATCTAGCTACTAGATATGGTCCCATGGGTCTGTGGTAAACTACTCATGCTTCATCGGAAGGGCAATAGAGTTGATGTAGAAGGCCTCCGTGATCGAATCACCCTCCGGCAGGGTGCCGGAAAAGGTCCCTAGATGGGATCTCATGGGTATAGAAGGTTCCGGCGGTGGAGAAGTGTTTTCGTGGATGCCTCTGGTGGTTTGGGGATATTTGGGAATATATAGGCGAAAGAATTAGGTCAGGAGGTGCACGGGGGGCCCACAAGGGTGGGGGCACACCCTTCGTCCTTGTGGCTGCATCGTGGCTCCTCTGAGTTCATCTCCAAGTCTTCTGGTTGTCTTCTGGTCCAAGAAAAATCATCGCGAAGGTTTCATTCCGTTTGGACTCCGTTTGGTATTCCTTTTCTGCGAAACTCAAAAACAGGAACTGTCACTAGGCTCTAGGTTAATAGGTTAGTCCCAAAAATAATATAATATAGCATATTAATGCATACAAAACATCAAAAACAAATAATATAACATCATGGAACAATCAAAAACTATAGATATGTTGGAGACGTATCAACTACTAGAAACCCTAACACCTCGGTCACACCGATACGGATCTCGGTCTCACCCTGCACTCTCTGTTTCCCTTTTGTAATATTTCAGTCTCACCAAAATGAGTGATTGGTCACACCGAGTTTGCTTGACCTACTCTCTGTTTGCTCTTTGCTGAAATCAGTCTCACCGAGTTCACGCAATTGGCTTCACCAAGATGAGGTTTTGCCCTAGCCCTAGCATATCGGTCCCACCGAGATTCCTAACGTTCACATTTTGAATTGAATTGGTCTCACCGAGTTCTTCTATTCAGTTTCATCGAGTTGGTTCAAATGTGTGTAATGTTTGGATTTTGTGTGGAGGCTATATATACCCCTCCACCCCCTTCTCCATATGTGAGAGAGCGATCAGAACATGCCTACACTTCCAACCTACATTTTCTGAGAGAGAACCACCTACTCATGTGTTGAGATCAAGATATTCCAATCCAACCACAAGAATCTTGATTTCTAGCCTTCCCCAAGTTGCTTTCCACTCAAATCATCTTTCCACCAAATCCAAATCTGTGAGAGAGAGTTGAGTGTTGGGGAGACTATCATTTGGAGCACAAGAGCAAGGAGTTCATTATCAACACAACATCTATTACCTTTTGGAGAGTGGTGTCTTCTAGATTGGTTAGGTGTCGCTTGGGAGCCTCCAACAAAATTGTGGAGTTGAACCAAGAAGTTTGTAAAGGCAAGGAGATCGCCTACTTCGTGAAGATCTACCCGAGTGAGGCAAGTCCTTCGTGGGTGATGGCCATGGTGGGATAGACAAGGTTGCTTCTTCATGGACCCTTCATGGGTGGAGCCCTCCGTGGACTCACGCAACCGTTACCCTTCGTGGGTTGAAGTCTCCATCAATGTGGACGTACGATAGCACCACCTATCGGAACCACGCCAAAAATCTCCGTGTCATCATTGCGTTTGCACTCTCCAAACCCTTCCCTTTACCTTCATATGCAATGTTTTACTTTTCGCTGCTACACTCATAGAATTTCATGTGTAGGTTGATTGCTTGACTTGTACTAAATTACTAAAATCCACTGAAAACTAAAATTGGGAAAATGTTAGATTTTTATTTGGTCAAGTAGTCTAATCACCCCCTCTAGACCTACTTTCGATCCTACAAGTGGTATCAGAGCTTTGGTCTCCATTTGCCTTGATTTCCATAGATTTAGTGATCATAGCCTTGGTTTCACAACCTAGGAGAGTATGGCGTCTAGTGAGGGAAATTACCACAATAGAGGTCCTTACTTTGATGGTACTAATTTTGTTAGTTGGAAGCATGAGATGAAAATGCATATTCTGGGTCATAACCCCGCTGTTTGGGCTATTGTGCGCATTGGCTTGCAAGGTGATTCCTTCGAGGATGGAAAAGAACTGGATCGTGAAGCGTCCACGGAAGAAATGAAGATGTTGCAATACAATGCTCAAGCTTGTGATATTCTCTTCAACGCATTATGCCCAGAAGAATTCTACAAAATCAGTCGCCTTGACAATGCAAAGGAAATTTGGGATACTTTGGTTGATATGCACGAAGGTACCGAGTCTGTCAAGGAATCCAAATTGGATGTGCTTCAAAGTCAACTTGACAAGTTTAAGATGAAGGATGGTGAATGAGTCACTGAGATGTACTCTAGGCTTGCTCTCATCACAAATGAGATTGTCGGCTTAGGAAGCGAAGGGATGACTGACAAATTTATCATCAAGAAGATCCTAAGAGCCTTGGATGGAAAATATGATACCGTGTGCACCTTGATCCAAATGATGCCCAATTACAAAGATCTCAAGCCTACGGAAGTCATTGGTAGAATTTTTGCTCATGAGATGTCACTCAAGGATAAGGAAGAGCTCCACAACAAGTCAAGTGGTGCTTACAAAGCTTCATGTGATGCCCCTTAAACATCAAATGAGAAACAAGTCTCCAATGAGGAATTGAACTTAATGGTGAAGAACTTCAACAAATTCTACAAGAATAGAAGAAAAGAGAGAAGCTCCAAGTCAAGGTCCTACAATGAAAAAAGATCTTCTAGTCGCGACCGTAATTGCTGCAATTGTGGAAGACATGGACACTACTCAAATGAGTCTACGGCTCCCTGCAAGAAAAGAGAAGATTCATAAAAAAGGAGGAGTAAAAGAGATGAATCACCTCCAAGAGAGAGAAGGGGTAGAGATGATCTTTATGAGCGAAGACCCTCTCATAGAAGCAAGGATTCGGAAAGGAAGGACAAATCATCAAAGAGCTACACAAGACGAAGACATCAAGATCACGTTGGTGAATGGGTATCCGGTTTCGACTCCGACAACTAATCCGAGAGAAGCTATCACTCCGACTCCGAATATACTCAAGATGAAGGTGTTGCTGGTCTTGCACTTGTGTCATCCAACTCCTACGACATATTTGACTCACCAAATGAAGGAATTGGAAGATGCTTCATGGCTAAAGGCCCTAAGGTATCACACCTCGAGTATGTTGATTTCAATATTGATGTAGATGATTTGCTAGGTGATGATGATTTACTTGTTGAAAACACTAGTGATGGAAACTATGATGAAATTGATATTAATCATGCTAACCAAGGTGAAACGGATGACAATGATAAGAAGGAGATTGAGCGTCTAATTAAAGAACTAATCAATCTTAAGTTAGCTCATGAAACAACTCTAGAGGATCATGGAGATCTCAAAAGAACTCATGAGAAGCTACTCTTCGAGAAGCTAAATTTAGATCAAGAGCATGAGTCCCTACAAGCTATCAATATGATCTTCGAAAGAAGAGTTCTTATTATCTTGCCAAATGTCTCCTCTTGTCTACTTATATGCCACAAGTAAAATCTAGCAATAAGAACAAGAAAGATTCTTCCTCTAGTAGTAACAATAATCATGTTAAATCCAATATTGTTGCTTCTAGTAGTTCTCTTGATTCCACTAATGATTCTCTTAGCCAAGTTACACTTGAGAAAGAAAATAGCTTATTGAAGGAAATTATAGAGAAAGGTGTTTATAAGAGCCTTGCCGGAAGTATGCAATTTTAGGAAATTGTATGCAAGCAAGGAAGGCACCGGAAGAATCAAGGTGTTGGTTTTGAACGAAAGTTCAATGCAAATGTATGGAGTTGAGTGGGAAGAAGATCAATATCCCAAGATGAAGTTTGTTCCTCAACAAGAGAAGTATGACTCCACTTATTTCAAAGGGACACAAGATCAAGATGATTTTCCACCATAAAAGGCAAGGACAAGCCTCGAGAAGAGATTGATTCATTTTAAGAAGCTCCTGAGGCCATGGTCAAGTGGGTTCCCAAGACTACATCATGTTCTACTTCATCAAGTAGGACTACAACTCCAAGGATTCCCATCAAGTTGATGTGGATCCCAAAGAAGAAGAACTAGAGAGTTCTTGAGGGTGACTCCGCCAACATACCACTCACATTCATTTTGGCAAGGACTTGTGCAACATACTTTCATATCTTGCACTAGTTCATGGAGTCACAAACCCTCTTGTTGGTAAGACAAGGGATATGGTAACCTAATGACTTCATGGACATCATCATAAGTGTGCTTCACTCTATGTCTATGGATATCCTTGTATGTTGCTTGTGGGACTAACCCATGTAGGTATTGAAAGTGCAAAACACTCTAATGGATTGCTCCAAATGACCTACATCAACATTGAGCATCCACATCTTCAACATCTACATGAGGTCATCATCGAGAAAACCCAAGGTTAGTTCATCCCTCTTAGGGGGGATATCACATCTAGGGGGATCTTTACTCTAAGAATTGTGCTAAAGCAACTCTAATGGTGTGGACACAACAATGTTTTATGTAAAAGTGGTAACCCCACTTGTGCTTAAACGATGAGTATGACCTACGATCAAATGTTCTCATTGGACTCCTCAGTCAATATACTCATATATAGATGACCAGTCATCACCAATTGCTTGATAGATGCTAGAGTGTATGTGCATGCTTTGCCACGTGTTTTATTTGCTATCTTATTGTGTGAGCATGTTGGTTGCATAATTTTCTCCATTCGAGAACATCCATTTGTTGTTTTGATTGTTTGGTTTTTCTTTTGCCAAATGGATGGACAAGAATGCCTAAGTACTTCCTCTAGCTATCTATGCTTTTTCTCGTCTCAAACTCTATTCATGCTACATCACAAAGTGTGAACAAGTCACTTTCGGACCCTCCGAGTGAGGAGCACTCGGAGCCACTGATCTGTGAAGGGCTTAACTTCCAAAACCTCTTAGTGATTTTTGGTCAGACCAACCCATTCTCATTCGGTCTCACTGAAACCATTAAGTTTATCTAGGTTTTCATCTCGGTGCCATCGATTAGAACGATTCAGTCCCACCGAGTTGCGGCAACTGCTAGCAGTTTTGCATCTCGATGCCACCGAGACGTTCCACTCGTCGCCATCGACTGGGTATATACCGCGGCTTGGAGTTTGGAAAATTCTTCAAACACACTCGCCCCCTCCCCCACTGCTGCGGTATGTTGATGATCTTATGTAGCGATCCAACCTCAAACGGTCGAATCTCTATGCATAAGTGTCATCCCTGGATTGGTAATGCTGACACACACAGTACTTGAAGGATTTATAGCAGAGTGCATTCACACACTTATTACATCGAATATCTCAAAGAGAGTACTTATTACAATAATATGGCTGAAGGCCATCTAATGAAGATAACAACGGAAGGCTTCGACGGCAAAATTAGTCCATCAACTCCAACGGCATAGCTAAGTGCATGACAACGACCTAGCGCACCTTACTCTTCATCTGAAAACTCTACAACATAATACGTTGCAGCCTGTGTAGGTCAGCACATGGAATATGCTGGCAGAATAACACTGTAGAGCAATGAACAAGATAACAACTACATCTACGTGCATATATGGCTGGTGGAGGCTCTATGGTTATTGTTTTTGTGTAAAGCCAATTTTTCCCTACTACAAAGGAATATAATTTATTTAACTACCAATTTTTTGAAAACATTGAGAATGGTAACCCCATCTCAATCCCAATTAAAGTAATCATTAACCCAACAAGTTAATTAAATAAAGTGATGAGATCAACATACATATTCAAGTACCAGATACTCAAGATGTCCATAACCGGGGACACGGCTAACCATGATTAGTTTGTACACTCTGCAGAGGTTTGCACACTTTTCCCCACAAGACTTGATCTCCTCCATTGGATTTCTTGCACTGCATATTGTTTGAGAAACGAATGACCGAGACACAGTCTTTCTGAAGAGGTTCCCTTAATCGATAGATAGGCCGGTACACCTACAATCCCCTACATCTGCTAGCCCATCATGGAAAGGATTGCCACGACTTACTCAACTATGCCAGATCCCATAATGGCATGTGGCTACACACGGAAGTTTCCAGCATGAATAACAACATGATCCCTTTGAGCCTGGGTGGCGAACCATAGGATGATCACATGGATTCCCCGGGATCTCCTTGGACAACACTGGATTGCCCCAGGTGCCCACAAACAATCCACCCAGATGTGTGTTAAAGTAACCACCTTAAGTAAACCTTTAGTTAACAAAAGTTCTCACAATATGCCATGAATCACTCACCCAAACCATGTCTTTGCACAACAAAGTATAATAAGCAAACGTAGTAACTCCCGAGGTTTGAATATAAGGGCAATATGTACTACCTCAACAACTACTTCCCGGAATCCCACTTGTTAACATATCCTACTCATGCAATGTTTGAGGATTGGAACTAATGCCAAAAAACTGGGTAATAAGGGACATGATCAAAGTGTTACTTGCCTTGATGACGTTCTGCAAACCCTAGTGACTCGTAGTAGCACGCTTCGCACTCTGAAAACGCTATCGCAAACAAACAATAACATACATAAGCAATCAAGCAATAGATGCAAGGGTAAAACTCATATGATAAAGTCCAAATTGAAAGTTCAACTGAAGAGCTTCGATTTGCAAAAAGAAAAAATCGAATTGGAGCTACGAAACTCAAACTACAATCAAAAGAAATTTGAATACAAATCTGCGTGAAACCAAATTTTAAATTGTCAAAACCATGTTCAAGTTGATTAACTGGAAAGAGGGGTTCGATACGAAGATTTTGGTGTTGGTTTCATTGGATTTGGACGAATGGTTAAAAAGTTGCGAGGGTTTGAAAATCAGGGGCTAATCTGCGATAAAAATAACCGCGGATAGGTCCCTGGCCGAAAAATAAAATAAAAAGAAAAAGACTACGGCACAAAGTTCGCTAAACGAACTAATCCAATGAAAATTGTTCGTTATCGATCTAAACGAACGGACATTCGTTGATTAAACAACCTGATAAAAATAAACCGATCTAACCCTAAAAACCAAAAGAAAAATCGGAAATAAAAACCAGGACGGGTCGGCGGTTATACCGGTTAAACAGAAAAGACCGGTCGGCGGCGGTGTCGGGCGGCGCGGGGCTGCGGGAGGGGGGGCAGCGGCGCGGCGAGCGGCAACGGCGTGTAGCAGCAGCGGTAGCAGGCGGCGGCGGCTGCGGGGCGAGGTGGGGAGAGACGGCGGGGCGGCGGCGGTATTTAAATGCCTTGGGGGGGGGGGCTCCTGCTTGCGCAAGGGGGCACGGAAGTCGAGGCTGACCCGGACTCCGGCGCTCGCACGGCTGTGGCGGCGGGAGGCAGTGGCGCGACGGCTGGGTCGGCTAGGCTTCGGCCCAGTCGGTTGGCCCGAAGAGAATTTTTTAAAAAATTCGCCGAAGAGAAGTCCTAGTAAATATAAAAAAATTCTAAAATGCCAAAAACAATTTTCACCGTTAGCTTAGCAGGATGATTGTTTAGTTTGATTGCTATTGCTTTCTCCATAACTTATACATGTTCCTATGACTATGAGATCATGCAACTCCCGAATACCGAAGGAACACTTAGTGTACTATCAAACGTCAGAACGTAACTGGGTGACTATAACGATGCTGTACAGGTGTCTCCGATGGTGTTTGTTGAGTTGGCATAGATCGAGATTAGGATTTGTCACTCCGAGTATCGGAGAGGTATCTCTGGGCCCTCTTGGTAATGCACATCACTATAAGCCTTGTAAGCAATGTAACTAATGAGTTAGTTACGGGATGATGCATTACAGAACGAGTAAAGAGACTTTCCGATAACGAGATTGAACTAGGTATTGAGATACCGACGATCGAATCTCGGGCAAGTAACATACCGATGAAAAAGGGAACAATGTATGTTGTTATGCGGTTTGACCGATAAAGATCTTTGTAGAATATGTGGGAGCCAATATGAACATCCAGGTTCCGCTATTGGTTATTGACCACACACGTGTCTCGGTCATGTCTACATAGTTCTCGAACCCGTAGGGTCCGCACGCTTAACATTTGGTGACGATCGGTATTATGAGTTTATGTGTTTTGATGTACCGAAGGTAGTTTAGAGTCCCGGATGTGATCACGGACATGATGAGGAGTCTCGAAATAGTCAAGACATAAAGATCTATATATTGGATGACTATGTTTGGGCATCGGAAAGGTTTCGAGAGAGTTCGGGCATATACCTGAGTACCGGGGGGTTATCGGAACCCCCTGGGGAGTCAATGGGCCTTAATGGGCCATAGTGGAAAGGAGGAGGAGGCGGCCAAGGTGGGGGCTCCCCCCCAAGCCCAATCCTAATTGGATGGGGGGCCGACCCCCCTTTCCTTCTCTCCTTCTCCCCCTTCCTTCCCTCTCCTACTCCAACTAGGGAAGGGGGGATCCTACTCCCACCGGGAGTAGGACTCCCCCCTTGGGAGCGCCTAGGAGGCCGGCCCTCTCCCCCTCCTCCACTCCTTTATATACGGGGGGGGGAACCCCATAACAAGTTGATCATTGATCTCTTAGCCGTGTGCGGTGCCCCTCTCCACCATAATCCACCTCGGTCATATAGTAGCGGTGCTTAGGCAAAGCTCTGTTCCGGTAGCATAATCATCACCGTCATCACGTCGCCGTGCTAAGGAAGCTCTCCCTCGACACTCAGCTGGATCATGAGTTCGTGGGACGTCACCGAGCCAAACGTGTGCAGATCATGGAGGTGCCATACTTTCGGTACTAGGATCGGTCGATCGTGAAGACGTACGACTACATCAACCGCGTTGTCATAACACTTCCGCTTACAGTCTATGAGGGTACGTAGACAACACTCTGCCCTCTCGTTGCTATGCATCACCATGATCTTGCGTGTGCGTAGGAATTTTTTTGAAATTACTGCGTTTCCCAACAGTGGCATCAAAGCCAGGTCTATGCATAGATGTTATATGCACGAGTACAACACAAAGGAGTTGTGGGCGTGGGTATATACATATTGCTTGCCGTCACTAGTTGATTCTTGATTCAGCAGTATTGTTGGATGAAGTGGCCCAGACCGACATTACGCGTACGCTTACGCGAGACTGGTTCTACCAACGTGCTTCGCACACAGGTGGCTGGTGGGTGTCAGTTTCTCCAACTTTAGTTGAATCGGATTCAATGAACATGGTACTTTCTGAAGATCAAAAAGCAATCACTATACTGCGTTGTGGTTTTTGATGCGTAGGTAAGAACGGTTCTTGCTCAGCCCGTAGCAGCCACGTAAAACTTGCAACAACAAAGTAGAGGACGTCTAACTTGTTTTTACAGGGCATCTTGTGAAGTGATATGGTCAAGACATGATGCTAAATTTTATTGTATGAGATGATCATGTTTTGTAACATAGTTATCGACAACTGGCAGGAGCCACATGGTTGTCGCTTTATTGTATGAAATGCAATCACCATGTAATTGCTTTACTTTATCACTAAGCGGCAGTGCTAGTCATAGAAGCAATAGTTGGCGAGACGACAACGATGCTTCGATGGAGATCAAGGTGTCGAGCCGGTGACGATGGTGATCATGACGATGCTTTGGAGATGGAGATCAAAGGCACAAAATGATGATGGCCATATCATATCACTTATATTGATTGCATGTGATGTTTATCCGTTATGCATCTTATTTTGCTTAGTTCGGCGGTAGCATTATAAGATGATCTCTCACTAAATTTCAAGGTATAAGTGTTCTCCCTGAGTATGTACTGTTGCTACAGTTCATCGTGCTAAGACACCATGTGATGATCGAGTGTGATAAGCTCTACGTTCACATACAATGGGTGCAAGCCAGTTTTGCACATGCAGAATATTTGGGTTAAACTTGACGAGCCTAGCATATGCAGATATGGCCTCGAAACACTGAGACCGAAAGGTCGAGCGTGAATCATATAGTAGATATTATCAACATGGTGATGTTCACCATTGAAAACTACTCCATGTCACGTGATGATTGGACATGGTTTAGTTGATATGGATCAGATGATCACTTAGATGATTAGAGAGATGTATATCTAAGCGGGAGTTCTTAAGTAATTTGATTAATTGAACTTTAATTTATCATGAACTTTGGACCTGATAGTATTTTGCATGTCTATGTTGTTGTAGATAGATGGCCCGTGCTATTGTTCCGTTGAATTTTAATGCGTTCCTAGAGAAAGCTAAGTTGAAAGATGATGGTAGCAACTACACAGACTGGGTTCGTAACTTGAGGATTATCCTCATTGCTGCACAGAAGAATTATGTCCTAGAAGCACTGCTAGGTGACAAACCCACTGCAGGAGCAACGCCAGATGTTGTGAACACCTGGCAGAGCAAAGCTGATGACTACTCGATAGTTCAGTGTGCCATGCTTTACGGGTTAGAACCGGAACTTCAACGATGTTTTGAACGTCATGGACCATACGAGATGTTCCAGCAGTTGAAGTTGATATTTCAAGCAAATGCTCGGATTGAGAGATATGAAGTCTCCAATAAGTTCTACTGCTGCAAAATGGAGGAGAATAGTTCTGTCAGTGAACATATACTCAAAATGTCTGGGTACCACGACCAATTGACTCAGCTGGGAGTTAATCTTCCTGATGATAGTGTCATTGACAGAGTTCTTCAATCACTGCCACCAAGCTACAAGAGCTTCATGATGAACTATAATATGCAAAGGATGGATAAGACGATTCCTGAGCTCTTCTCAATGCTAAAGGCTACGGAGGTAGAAATCAAGAAGGAGCATCAAGTGTTGATGGTCAACAAGACCACCAGTTTCAAGAAAAGGGGTAAAGGGAAGAAGGGGAACTTAAAGAAGAACATCAAGCCAGTTGCTGCTCAAGTGAAGAAACCCAAGTCTGGACCTAAGCCTGAGACTGAGTGCTTCTACTACAAAGGGACTGGTCACTGGATGCGGAACTGCCCCAAGTATTTGGTGGAGAAGAAGGATGGCAAAGTGAAAGGTATAGTTGATATACATGTTATGGATGTGTACCTTACTAATGCTCGCAGTAGTGCCTGGGTATTTGATACTGGTTCAGTTGCTAACATTTGCAATTCAAAACAGGGGCTACAGATTAAGCGAAGATTGGCTAAGGATGAGGTGCGTGGGAAATGGTTCCAAAGTCGATGTGATCGCCGTCAGCACGCTACCTCTACCTTCGGGATTAGTTTTAGACCTACATAATTGTTATTTGGTGCCAGTGTTGAGCATGAACATTATATCTGGATCTTGTTTGATGCAAGACGGTTATTCATTTAAATCAGAGAATAATGGTTGTTCTATTCATATGAGTAATATCTTTTATGGTCATGCACCCTTGATGGGTGGTCTATTTTACTAAATCTTGATAGTAGTGATACACATGTTCATAGTATTGAAGCCAAAAGATGCAGAGTTGATAATGATAATGCAACTTATTTGTGGCACTGCCGTTTGGGTCATATTGGTGTAAAGCGCATGAAGAAACTCCATTTTGATGGACTTCTGGAATCACTTGATTATGAATCACTTGGTACTTGCGAACCATGCCTCATGGGCAAGATGACTAAAACTCCGTTCTCCAGAACAATGGAGCGAGCAACAGAGTTATTGGAAATCATACATACTGATGTATGTGTACTAATGAACATTGAGGCTTGCGGCAAATATCGTTATTTTCTCACCTACACAGATGATTTAAGCAGATATGGGTATATCTACTTAATGAAACATAAGTTTGAAACATTTCAAAAGTTCAAAGAATTTCAGAGTGAAGTGGAAAATCATCGTAACAAGAAAATAAAGTTTCTATGATCCGATCGTGGAGGAGAATATTTGAGTTACGAGTTTGGTCTTCATTTGAAACAATGCGGAGTAGTTTCGCAACTCACGCCACCCGGAACACCACAGCATAATGGTGTGTCTGAACGTCGTAATCATACTTTACTAGATATGGTGCAATCTATGATGTCTCTTACTGATTTACCGCTATCGTTTTGGGGTTATGCATTAGAGACGGCTACATTCACGTTAAATAGGGCACCATCCAAATCCGTTGAGACGACACCTTATGAAATGTGGTTTAGCAAGAAACCCAAGTTGTCATTTCTTAAAGTTTGGGGCTGCGATGCTTATGTGAAAAAGCTTCAACCTGATAAGCTTGAACCCAAATCGGAGAAATGTGTCTTCATAGGATACCCAAAGGAGACTGTTGGGTACACCTTCTATCACAGATCCGAAGGCAAGATATTCGTTGCTAAGAATGGATCCTTTCTAGAGAAGGAGTTTCTCTCGAAAGAAGTGAGTGGGAGGAAACTAGAACTTGATGAGGTAATTGTACCTGCTCCATTATTGGAAAGTAGTTCATCACTGAAATCAGTTCCAGTGATTCCTACACCAGTAAGTGAGGAAGCTAATGATGATGATCATGAAACTTCTGATCAAGTTACTACCGAACCTCGTAGGTCAACCAGAGTAAGATCCGCACCAGAGTGGTATGGTAATCCTGTTCTGGAGGTCATGTTACTTGACCATGACGAACCTACGAACTATGAGGAAGCGATGATGAGCCCAGATTCCGCAAAATGGCTTGAGGCCATGAAATCTGAGATGGGATCCACGTATGAGAACAAAGTATGGACTTTGGTTGACTTGCCCGATGATCGGCATGCCATAGAGAATAAATGGATCTTCAAGAAGAAGACTGACGCTGACGGTAATGTTACTGTCTACAAAGCTCGACTTGTTGAAAAAGGTTTTTGACAAGTTCAAGGAGTTGACTACGATGAGACCTCACTCATAGCGATGCTTAAGTCCGTCCGAATCATGTTAGCAATTGCCGCATTTTATGATTATGAAATTTGGCAAATGGATGTCAAAACTGCATTCCTTAATGGATATCTTAAAGAAGAGTTGTATATGATACAACCAGAAGGTTTTGTCGATCCAAAAGGTGCTAACAAAGTGTGCAAGCTCCAACGATCCATTTATGGACTGGTGCAAGCCTCTCGGAGTTGGAATATACGCTTTGATAGTGTGATCAAAGCATATGGTTTTATACAGACTTTTGGAGAATCCTGTATTTACAAGAAAGTGAGTGGGAGCTCCGTAGCATTTCTGATATTATATGTAGATGACATATTGTTGATCGGAAATGATACTGAATTTCTGAATAGCATAAAAGGATACTTGAATAAGAATTTTTCAATGAAATACCTCGGTGAAGCTGCTTATATATTGGTCATCAAGATCTATAGAGATAGATCGAGACACTTAATTGGACTTTCACAAAGCACATACCTTGATAAAGTTTTGAAGAAATTCAAAATGGATCAGGCAAAGAAAGGGTTCTTGCCTGTGTTACAAGGTGTGAAGTTGAGTCAGACTCAATGCCCTACCACTGTAGAAGATAGAGAGAAAATGAAAGGCATTCCCTATGCTTCAGCCATAGGTTCTATCATGTATGCAATGCCGTGTACCATACCTGATGTGTGCCTAGCTATTAGTTTAGCAGGGAGGTACCAAAGTAATCCAGGAGTGGATCACTGGACAGCGGTCAAGAACATCCTGAAATACCTGAAAAGGACTAAGGATATGTTTCTCATATATGGAGGTGACAAGGAGCTCGTCGTAAATAGTTACGTCGATGCAAGCTTTGACACTGATCTGGATGACTCAAAGTCACAAACCGGATACGTGTTTTTATTAAATGGTGGAGCTGTCAGTTGGTGCAGTTCCAAATAGAGCGTCGTGGTGGGATCTACGTGTGAAGCGGAGTACATAGCTGCTTCGGAAGCAGCAAATGAAGGAGTCTGGATGAAGGAGTTCTTATCCGATCTAGGTGTAATACCTAGTGCATCGGGTCCAATGAAAATCTTTTGTGTCAATATTGGTGCAATTGCCTCGGCAAAGGAATCCAAATTTCACAAGAGAACCAAGCACATCAAGAGACGCTTCAATTCCATTCGCGATCAAGTCAAGGAGGGAGACATAGAGATTTGCAAAATACATACGGATCTGAATGTTGCAGACCTGTTGACTAAGCCTCTCTCACGAGCAAAACATGATCAACACCAAGACTCCATGGGTGTTAGAATCATTACATTGTAATCTAGATTATTGACTCTAGTGCAAGTCGGAGACTGAAGGAAATATGCCCTAGAGGCAATAATAAATTTTTTATTTATATTTCCTTATATCATGATAAATGTCTATTATTCATGCTAGAATTGTATTAACCGGAAACTTAGTACATGTATGAATACATAGACAAACAAAGTGTCACTAGTATGCCTCTACTTGACTAGCTCGTTGAATCAATGATGGTTATGTTTCCTGACCATAGGCATGAGTTGTCATTTGATTAACGGGACCATATCATTATAGATTGATGTGACTGACTTGACCCATCCGTTAGCTTAGCACGATGATCGTTTAGTTTTATTGCTATTGCTTTCTCCATAACATATACATGTTCCTATGACTATGAGATCATGCAACTCCCGAATACCGAAGGAACACCTAGTGTGCTATCAAACGTCACAAAGTAACTGGGTGACTATAAAGATGCTCTACAAGTGTCTCCGATGGTGTTTGTTGAGTTGGCATAGATCGAGATTAGGATTTGTCACTCCGAGTATCGGAGAGGTATCTCTGGGCCCTCTCGGTAATGCACATCATTATAAGACTTGCAAGAAATGTAACCAATGAGTTATTTATGGGATGATGCATTACGGAACGAGTAAAGAGACTTGCCGGTAACGAGATTGAACTAGGTATTGAGATACCGACGATCGAATCTCGGGCAAGTAACATACCGATGACAAAGGGAACAATGTATGATGTTATGTGGTTTGACCGATAAAGATCTTCGTAGAATATGTGGGAGCCAATATGAACATCCAGGTTTCGCTATTGGTTATGGACCGGAGACGTGTCTCGGTCATGTCTACATAGTTCTCGAACCCGTAGGGTCCGCACGCTTAACGTTCGGTGATGATCGGGATTATGAGTTTATGTGTTTTGATGTACCGAAGGTAGTTAGGAGTCCCGGATGTGATCACGGACATGATGAGGAGTCTCGAAATAGTCGAGACATAAAGATTGATATATTGGATGACTATGTTTGGACATGGGAAAGATTTTGAGAGAGTTCGGGCATATACCGGAGTATCGGGGGGTTACCGGAACCCCCCGGGGAGTCAATGGGCCTTAATGGGCCATAGTGGAAAGGAGGAGGAGGCGGCCAAGGTGGCCCCCCCCCCAAGCCCAATCCGAATTGGAGGGGGGGACCCCCCTTTCCTTCCCTCTCCTACTCCAACTAGGGAAGGGGGAATCCTACTCCCACCAAGAGTAGGACTCCCCCCTTGGGCGCGCCTAGGAGGCCGGCCCTCTCCCCCTCCTCCACTCCTTTATATATGGGGGGAGGGTGGCACCCTATAGACACACAAGTTGATCATTGATCTCTTAGCCATGTGCAGTGCCCCCTGCTATCTCTTGAGCACTGCGTTGGTTTTCCCTTGAAGAGGAAAGGGTGGTGCAGTAAAGCAGTGTAAGTATTTCCCTCAGTTTTTGAGAACCGAGGTATCAATCCAGTTGGAGACCATGCGTGAGTCACCTCGTACCTACACAAACAAATAATAACCTCGCAACCTACGTGATAAAGGAGTTGTCAATCCCTTCACGGCCACTTGCAAGAGTGAAATCTGATAGAGATGATAATAATAAGATAAGTATTTTTGGTATTTTCATGATATAGATTGAAAGTAAAGATTGCAAAATAAAATAGATTGGAAACTTGTATGATGGAAAATAGACCCGGGGGCCATAGGTTTCACTAGTGGCTTCTCTCAAGATAGCATAAGTATTACGGTGGGTGAACAAATTACTGTCGAGTAATTGATAGAAAAGAGAATAATTATGAGAATATCTAGGTATGATCATGTTTATAGGCATCACGTCCGTGACAAGTAGACCGACTCGTTCCTGCATCTACTACTATTACTCCACACATCGACCGCTATCCAGCATGCATCTAGAGTATTAAGTTCATAAGAACAGAGTAGCGCCTTAAGCAAGATGACATGATGTAGAGGGATAAACTCATGCAATATTATATAAACCCCATCTTTTTATCCTCGATGGCAACAATACAGTACGTGTCGTTTCCCTTTCTGTCACTGGGATCGAGCACCGCAAGATTGAACCCAAAGCTAAGCACTTCTCCCATTGCAAGAATGATCAATCTAGTAGGCCAAACCAAACTGACAATTCAAAGAGACTTACAAAGATAAACCAATCATACATAAAAGAATTTAGAGAAGATTCAAATATTGTTCATAGATAATCTGGATCATAAACCCACAATTCATCGGATCTCGTCAAACACACCGCAAAAAGAAGATTACATCGAATAGATCTCCAAGAGAATCGAGGAGAACTTTGTATTGAGATCCAAAGAGAGAGAAGAAGCCATCTAGCTAATAACTATGGACCCGAAGGTCTGAGGTAAACTACTCACACATCATCGGAGGGGCCATGGAGTTGATGTAGAGGCCCTCTGTGATCAATGCCCCCTCCGGAGGAGCTCCGGAAAAGGCCCCAAGATGGGATCTCTTGGGTACAGAAGGATGCGGCGGTGGAAATAGGGTTTCGTGGTTCTCCTGGATGTTTGCGGGGTATGTGAACATATATAGGAGGAAGAAGTAGGTCGGTGGAGCAACGAGGGGCCCACGAGGGGGGAGGGCATGCCCAAGGGGTAGGCGCACCCCCTGCCTCGTGGCCGCCTCGTTGATTGCTTGACGTCCACTCCAAGTCCTCTAGATCACGTTTGTTCCAAAAATCACGTTCCCAAAGGTTTCATTCCGTTTGGACTCTGTTTGACATTCCTTTTCTATGAAACACTGAAATAGGCAAAAAAACAGCAATTTGGGCCGGGCCTCCAATTAATAGGTTAGTCCCAAAAATAATATAAAAGTGTAAAATAAAGCCCATTAACATCCAAAATAGATAATATAGTAGCATGGAACAATAAAAAAATATAGATATGTTGGAGACGTATCAACATCCCCAAGCTTAATTCCTGCTTGTCCTCGAGTAGGTAAATGATAAAAACAGAAATTTTGATGTGGAATGCTTTCTAGAATATTCTTCAATGTATTTTTCTCTATTGTGGCATGAATGTTCAGATCCGAAAGATTCACGATAAAAGTTTATTGTTGACATAAAAATATAATACTCCAAGTATGCTAATCAAGCAATTATGTCTTATGAAAATACCGTAGCCAAAGAAAACTTATCCCTACAAAGTCATATAGTTTGGCCATGCTTCATTGTCATCACACAAAATGCTCTCATCACACACAACCCCGATGACAAGCCAAGCAATTGTTTCATACTTAGCCTTTTCAAACTCTTTCAACTTTTACGCAATATATGAGCGCGAGCCATGGACATAGCACTATGGGTGGAATAGAATATGATGATTGAGGTTGTGTGAGAAGAAAAAAAGGGAGAAAGTGTCACATTGACGCGGCTAATCATTGGGCTATCGAGATGCCCACCGATTGATGTCAATGCAAGGTGTAGGGATTGCCATGCAATGGATGCTCTAGAGCTATAAATATATGAAAGCTCATCAAAGAAACTAAGTGGGTGTGCATCCAACTCGCTTTCTCAAGAAGACCTAGGGCATTTGAGGAAGCCCATCATTGGAATATACAAGCCAAGTTCTATAATGAAAAATTCCCACTAGTATATGAAAGTGACAAAATAAGAGACTCTCTATCATGAAGATCATGGTGCTACTTTGAAGCACAAGTGTGGAAAAAGGATAGTAACATTGTCCCTTTTCTCTTTTTCTCTCATTTACTTATTATTTTTTCTTTTTTTATTTGGGTCTTCTTTCTCTTTTTTGGCCTCTTTTCTTTCTTTTTTTTTCTTTTTTTCGTTCGGAGTCTCATCTCGACTTGTGGGGGAATCATAATCTCCATCATCCTTTCCTCACATGGGACAATGCTCTAATGATGATCATCACACTTTTATTTTCTTACAACTCAAGAATTACAACTCGATACTTAGAACAAAATATGACTCTATGTGAATGCCTCCGGTGGTGTACCGGGATTGCGATGAATCAAGAGTGACATGTATGAAAAAATATGAACGGTGGCTTTGCTACAAATACGATGTCAACTACATGATCATGCAAAGCAATATGACAATGATGATGCGTGTCATAATAAATGGAACGATGGAAATTTGCATGGCAATATATCTCGGAATGGCTATGGAAATGCCATAATAGGTAGGTATGGTGTCTGTTTTGAGGAAGATATAAGGAGGCTTGTGTGTGATAGAGCGTATCATATCACGGGGTTTGGATGCACTGGCGAAGTTTGCACCAACTCTTTAGGTGAGAAAGGGCAATGCACGGTACCGAAGAGGCTAGCAATGGTGGAAGGGTGAGAGCGTGTATAATCCATGGACTCAACATTAGTCATAAAGAACTCACATACTGATTGCAAAAATCTTCAAGTCATCAAAACCAAGCACTACACGCATGCTCCTAGGGGGATAGATTGGTAGGAAAAGACCATCGCTCGTCCCCGACCACCACTCCTAAGGAAAGCAATCAAAGAATACCCCATGCTTCAAATTTGCCACATAACGTTCACCATACGTGCATGCTACGAGACTTGCCAACTGCAACACAAGTATTCATCAATTTTCCAATTACTCAACTAGCACACTTCTAATATTACCACCTTTATATCTCAAAACCATCTATCAAGCATCCAACTTATCTTAGCATTTAAAATTTATAACCAAAGTGAATTACCATGCTGTTCTAAAGGACTCTCAAAATGATATAAGTGAAGCATGAGAGATCAATCATTTCTATAAAGTAGAACCACCGCTGTCATGGTTTTGTCATGGCAGATGTCCTCATGAAAGGACTTAGTCGTGGAGCCATCGCTACGGGTTAGCTTAAAGGGGTTAAACCGGAAAAGGGACACGAGAGTTTTATACTAGTTCGGCCCCTTCGATGAAGGTAAAAGCCTATGTCTAGTTGTGATGGAATTGCCGGGGTTTCGATGATCAGGGAGCGAATCTGCTTTACCTGGCTCTCGAGTTGTTGTGTGTTGTGTTGTCCCTAAACCGCCGTCGGGTCGTCCCTTTATATACATAGGTGGACGCCCGCCGGTTTACAGAGTCCCGAGGCCGGATCATAAACGTGTCCAGCTCGGTCTCTATTCCTTCTAACTTACAATACAAGTTACATATTCATGCTGGTTTATGTCTACAGGCCTTAACCCGCCTTTGGGCCTTGGGTCTTCCTGAAGCGCCACCATCCTTGTCTTCATGTGCCTTTGAATAAAGCAACCATCATGGGGTAATCCGGCCTCTCCTAGCACTACAAAAAAAAGACACATCCATGACATTTTGGGCCGAACGAATTTTTTTTCTGTCATACATATGACACTTCTATGACGATAATTGTGACAAAACCCGCTATCATCATAGATGTGGTGGGCTCCTACTTCTATGACAAAAAATCATGACAGAAAATGGGCTTTTCGTCCTGGGCGGGCCAGAGACGCAGCTGCATGACATTCTTTGGGCCGTCCATGACGGAAAAAACTGTGGTAGAAGCGAGGGCGAGGAAAATTTCGGGGAGTTCCCGGTTATGGTGGGAGGTCGGGGGTCGAGCGATGCGCATTTCTCTCGTACAGGTACGCGTGTGTGTGTGAGGCGTTGGCTCTAACTGAACCCGAGCGAGGCGTTGGGCTCTAACTGAACCTGGGCGATTGCACTGCAGGCTACGCGTTACTGAACCCGAGCGATCGATCGATGGCTGTTAACTAAACCCGATCGAGCGGTTCCTTCGCTACTGCTGCTAACTGAAGTCGATCGATTGGATGAATAGTGAGTGTTGCGCGCAGGGGGGGGGGGTGGATGAATAGTGAGCGGTGGCGTTGCCTCTGGATGAACAGGACCCCGTGGTGTGGTGGAGGGTTGGATGAACAGTAGACGGTGGAGGGGTGCCCGTGGAGGGGTGGTTGAACAGGACCCCATGGTGTGGAGGGCTGGATGAACAATAGACGGTGGAGGGGTGCCCGTGGAGGGGTGGTTGAACAGTAGCTGGTGGAGTAGCGCGTGGTGGAGGCTGGATGAACAGGAGCCCGTGGAGGCTGGAGGAGGTTGACGGTAGCCCGTGGAGGCTGGAGGAGGTCGACGGTGGAGATGAACGGTATCCCGTGGAGTCCTGTTTTGCGGTACGCCACACCCCTCCCGATGAACAGGACCCCCGTTTCGACCGTAGGAGGTCCGTTTCGTCCGTTTTGCGGTACGCCACACCCCTCCCGATCAATAGGACCCCCGTTTCGACCGTAGGAGGTCCGTTTCGTCCGTTTTGCGGTACGCCACACCCCTCCCGATCAACAGGGCCCCCGTTTCGACCGTAGGAGGTCCATTTCGTCCGTTTTGCAGTATGCCAGACCCCTCCCGATGAACAGGATCCCGTTTCGAACATGGCCGGTCGAACACAAGGCTGTTTCCTCCATTCTGCGGTACGCCAGGCCTTGTTTCCATCGCCTGTTCCGTCCAAGCCCTCCCGATGAACATGGCCACGCATTCCGTTCCTACCCAGCCGGTTGGCTCCCACGCGTCCCGTTGCCTCCCGATGAACATGACGCATTCCGTTGCCTCCCCATGAACACGACGCATTCCGTTGCCTCCCCATGAACACGACGATGACGCTTTTTCTCCTTTCCGACCCAGCCATGTCAACGAGCCATCGCCGTACATATGCGCGAGTAGTCGTTCGAGACCCTGCCTGTATGTACACATACGTGGTCGTATTTTCTTTCTTGCACCCTGGCCGCTGTACGTACGTGTACATGCTACGTGCGCGCCTCTACTACGACACGTGCGCGCCTCTACATCCACCAGTATATTTGTACGTACACGTTCACAACCAGAATGACAACGCTACGTACGCTTCGACCAAGTGGGTCCCGAGTGTCAGGCACTTCCTTGTGTGTGAAGATGTAGCTGGTGGGTCCCAGCAGTCAGGGGGCGAATCGTTTTTTTTCGGACGCACTTCCTTGCGTGTGAAGGTGTAGCTGGTGGGTCCCAACAGTCAGGGGGAAACATTTTTTTCGCGAAATACGGTGGCCCGTCCGGTGGGTCCCTGCTTTCAGGTGGAGCAATAATAATTTTGCGCGTAATAAGGAGGCACTTCCTTGCTGCGGCCGTGGACCCAACTGTCAGCGTCTCCACGCACAAACTCTTCCGATGTAAGTCGGTCGTTGACCAGATTGACCACGCCGCGCCGAGAGCACCACAGCAGTGGACGACGGCGAGGCCTAGGAAGGGACGACACGGAGGCAGGGAAGACTCGGCAGTTGTTTCCCACGCGGAGGGGAGTACGATTGTACGAGGGTTTACTGGTTCGTCTGCCGTCGCCGGAGAATAACAGCAGGTGTGGGTGAGTAGAGGGATGGCTAGGCCAGCGATGGGAGTACGATGGGGCGGTGAGGCCTGCGCGGCAGCACAGCCGGCCACGGGGAGGAGGGAGCAGGCAGTCCCGCCGGCGCTTGTTTGAGCGGCTGGAGCAGGAAGAGCAGAGATTGAAGAAGCACGACGGCCATTGGATGGACATCCAACAGTCAGTGCTTGTGCGTCAACCTTTTTTAGGAAAGCCTCAAATCTGTGGAAAACAACATACAACCCATCTGCCATTACTTCTAATAATTTACAACCCATTTGCTAATTCTTAAGGTTTTTTTGGAGCCCATATTCTTTTTGCTAGCATTACAACCCATATTGTGGCCACGGTTAAAAAATTATACGAAATTTTGCATATTTCGGTGCGGTCCAAACTGTTTTTAATCCCAAAATTTCGACTCACATTCAAACTGATTTTAAAAATAAATGTATATCAATATAAAATCCAACAAATTCTCCACGCAGAAAAATTAATGTAATTTAAAATCTTGAAATGAAAAAAAAGATATTTGAAACTAATTGCCGGTTTGATGTGTTTTAAAAATGTACAGCCCATTTCTTATTACTGATGGGCCATTTTCTCGGCCAGCCGAATGAAAGCTCTCCTCGTCTTGAAAGACTTGCAGCCCAATAGGCCTGACAAAGCGGCTTACATGGCAAATCACAAAAAAACTGGGCTGTGGCCGTGGACCTAGCTGTCAGCCTCTCCATGTACAGTACTCTTCCGATGGATGTCATTGCTTGACCACGTTGACTACGCCGTGCGGAGAGCACCACGGCGGTGGACGAAGACGAGGCCTAGGAAGGGGACGACGCGCAGCTGGGGAAGACGTGACAGTGGAAGCCCGCGTGGAGAGGAGTATGAGGGTTCACTGGTTCGGCTGCGGTGTGAGGCTGCCGTCGCTGCAGGGCCTGGCCAGCGGTGGGAATAGTAGGGGGCAGTGAGGCCTCTGCGGCAGCACAGGCGACCACGGGAGGCAGGAGCATGCGGCACGATCGGCGCTGCTTTGGGCGGCTGGAGCAAGAAGACCAGAGGTTGAAGAAGCACTACGGCCGTTGGATGGACATCGCACGGCACTGGAGCTAGAATTGTTCATATTGACTAAGTTGACAAAGCCCTTCGTCCGTCAACTTAGTAGGCCCACAAGTCAGCCTCCCACCAAGGTGGGTCCTAGCTAGCCGGGGGAGTATTCATTTTTTTGTGTAATAAGGAGGCACTTCCAGTGGGTCTGAGCTGACAGCAGGGGGAACATTTTTTTCATGAAATACGGTGGCCCGTCCGGTGGGTCCCAGCAGTCAGGGGGAAACAATTTTTTCGCAAAATACTGGTGGCCCATCCAGTGGGTCCCCGTTGTCAGGTGGAGGAATAATTATTTTCCGCGTAATAAGGAGGCACTTCCTTACGGCTGCCGTGGACCCAGCTGTCAGCCTCTCCATGTACAGTACTCTTCCGATGGAAGTCGGTCGTTGACCACATTGACCACGCCGCGCCGAGAGCACCACGGCGGTGGACGACGGCGAGGCCTAGGAAGGGGACGACGCGGAGCGGGCAAGATGCCGCAGTTGATGCCCACGCGGAGAGGAGTACGAGCGTTCATTGGTTCGGCTGCGGTGTGAGGCTGCCGTCGCCATAGAATAACAGGGGGTGTGGGTGAGTGGAGGGATGGCCTGGCTAGTGGTGGGAGTAGTATAGGGGCGGTGAGGCCTCCGCGGTAGCACAGCCGGCCATGGGAGGCAGGAGCAGGCGGCACGACCGGCGCTGCTTTGGGCGGCTGGAGCAAGAAGAGTAGAGGTTGAAGAAGCACTATGGCCGTTGGATGGACATCATACGATCACTGGAGTATTGATTAAGTTGACAAAGCCCTCCGTCCCCGTCAACTTAGTAGGCCCACAAGTCAGCCCAACAATATGGTGGGTCCCAGCTAGCAGGGGCTATTCATTTTTTTGGGCGTAATAAGGAGGCACTTCCTTGCGTGCGAAGATATAGCTGGTGGGTCCAACCTGTCAGCAGGGGGAACGTTTTTTTCGCAAAATACAGGGGCCCTTCCTGTGGGTCCTAGCTGTCAGGTGGAGGAATCATTATTTTGCGCGTAATAAGGAGGCATTTCCTTGCGTGCGGCCATGGACCCAGCTGTCAGCCTCTCCACGTACAGTCCACTTCCGATGGATGTCGTTCATTGACCACGTTGACCAGGCCACGCCGAGAGCACCAGGGCGGTGGACGACGGCGAGGCCTAGGAAGGGAACGGCACGGAGCCAGGGAATACTCGGCAGTTGTTTCCCACGCGGAGGAGTACGAGGGTTTACTGGTTCGTCTACCGTCGCCGGAGAATAACAACATGCGTGGGTGAGTAGAGGGATGGCTAGGCCAGCGATGGGAGTACGGTGGGGCCATGAGGCCTGCGCGGCAGCATAGCCGGCCGCGGGAGGAGGGAGCAGGCAGTCCTGCCGGCGGTTGTTTGAGCGGCTGGAGCATGAAGAGCAGAGATTGAAGAAGCACGGCAGCCGTTGGATGGACATCCAACAGTCACTGCTCTCGTGTGTTGACTAAGTTGACAGGGCGTTGCGTGTGTGTCAACCTTTTTTTTATGAAAGCATATGCGTCAACGTGTAGTAGGCACACAAGTCAGCCTCAAATCTATGGAAAATAGCATACAACCCATCTGCCATTATTTCTAATAACGTACAGCCCATTTGCTAATTCTTAAGAATTTTTTGGAGCCCATCTTCTTTTTGTTAGCATTACACCCCATATTGTGGCCACGGTTAAAAAGTATACGAAATTTTGCATATTTCGGTACGGTCAACTGTTTTTAATCCAGAAATATCGAGTCACATTCAAACTATTTTGAAAAATAATTTATATAAATATAAAATCCAAATAATTGTCCACGCATAAAAATCAATGGAATTTAAGATCTTGTAATGAAAAAAAATTGAAACTAATTCCCAGTTTGATGTGTTTTAAAAATGTACAGCCCATTTCTGGGCAAACCGAATGAAACTCTCCTCGTCTTGAAAGATTTGCAGCCCAGCAGGGCCGATAAAGCAAGTAGGCCTTCTTTGGGTATTTCTTTTAAAAAATAGAACTGGGCTAGCCATTTTCAGCAAGAGAAAAACACAACTGGGCTCATGATGTGGTAAACATAAATAAAACCCTAGCTAGACGGGCCACAGCCCCCTCACAGCCCCGTTGTAACCCTGATCCGTCGCTAAAACTAGTATAAATAACAACTGCTTGTTCCTAAAAAAACTACGCGACTTGCTGGGTCCCTGGTGTCAGCCGCTCGTAGTTTAATTCTCTTGTTTATTGACTACATTGACAATGGCGTGAGCCCCAGATGTCCAACCATTAGGAGGAACCATATTTTTGGGCTTGTACTATAGAGGCACTTGCTTGCGTACTGCCATGACGCTGGTGGGTCCCTACTGTCATCCTCTCCATGTACAATCTCCTTGTTCCTCTCGGTTGTTGACGACGTTGACAACGCAAGAGGGCGGCGCACCGCGCACGGCGAGCGAACCAAGTCCGCAAGGCGGAGGACGGCGGCGAGGCCTCAGACTGAATGAACAGGAGCCGTTGAAGATGCGTCGGTCCAGTCGCATGCGGAGGGGAGTACGAGGGTTGACTGGTTCGGGCGCGGGTGCGTGTTGGGGCTAACGTCGCCGGAGAATAACAGGACGTGTGGGGGAATAGAGGGAGGGACTGGCCAACGTTGGAGGGTACGTACGGTAGGGCGGCGGAGGCGCAACCAGCCATGGGAGGCGGGAGCAGGCGGAGCCGACGGGGTGGTTTGGTTTGGGCGGCTGGAGGAAGAAGAAGACAACAGATAAAAGATACACGACAGATGTTGGATGTCAATCCAACGGCTGGTAGGCAGAATCGTTTGTTGACTGGCTGGTAAGTCGACACCACCTTGCATAGGCTATTTCCTCGCGGGTCCCAAATGTCAGAATCCAAATCTGTCACGGTCATGTAGCCTTTCCTATGAAAATTTACAGCCCATTTGATGTGCTAGTTCGAAATAAGTTTATGGGTGCTGGTGGGGGCTAATCACTTGGCTTCTGTAATACACAGTGAGCTCAAGCAGCCGGCAAGAGTGATGTTGTTTCCCTTGGTTGGGATTTGTTACAATATTTCACTCTAAATTAAACGAATGGCAAGCCATCTGCCTTGTTTCAAAGAAAATATGACAGTCACAGCCGAGTTGAAAAAGGCAGGAACATCTAACTCCAGCTTACAAACTGTACAAAAGCACGAGGGTTAATTGTTCATCAGGTTTACAAAAAAACCAGATTGAAAAGGGCAACAACATCTAACTCCAGCATTGTTTTCGGCAGTCACAGTCAAATGGATCGGTCAGGTCCATAGAATGAACATCCTGGGTCGTAAAATTTACTGGATTATGACCAAAATATGTTGTAAATAGAAGCCCAGCACGTTCAGAAGCTCTTTTGCCCACCCGAAACTCCTTTTTTTGCTCTTTGACATACCCATCCATCAATTCAGTAAATATATGGGCTTTTGAATTGATTTTACTATTTACTAGTGTGGATGGGATGTTTGGTCTTGGGCCCAGAGAAACAATTACTACTAGTACAATGGAGACACTCTACAGCTACCTAGAAAAATAATTACTACTAGTATGGTGGAGACACTCTACAGCTTCTGGCTCCTCCTAGGTCATTGAAACGTCTCCCTCTACTAAATGCCGTTATACTTTTGTTCACCGACATGCGGGCCATGCAGTGCGTGGGCCCAAATGCCATCCACCAGATTAGAAGGCAGTATGCAGGCGGAGAGTCACCCCGGTCATAGCGCGGCAGTAACGAGCCGTCGTATCACAAAACCCCACCTCCCTGCAGTCTAAGTTTGACGGACGAAGCAACCATCATTTCACTCTTCGCTGAATCCCCTTCTCCTTCACCGTCTTCAACAAAGGCAACACTCGCATCTACCAATGTTCTTCTCTCCGAACGAAGGGAAGGTAAGCGGATCCGTGATGTTGGTATATTTTCGTTCAGAGAAAAAAAAGAACTTTTGCAAAGCAGTAACCGATCCTCACTCTCTTTTTTGTGTCATTGTCATTGCGATTGTGTTTTCCTTTCAGTGGTCTCCTAGTATTCGTCAGTTTCATGATGGACCAAGGAGAACCAGGCAAAGATCTGCCGATATTGGAGCAGACACATGAGGCTGATCCCCACGAGACAGAGAGCTCCAAGAAGATGGAGGCAACCACTGAGCCGACCCTAGATACGCTCACGGCCACTACTGAGATGGTCAACGCCCCATTTGAGGTTACAGCCCCCGTGGCACTGCAGGAGCAGTTTTCCCCCTTCGAGGATGTGTCCCCCCCGCTGAGCTGCCCAAGGTGATTTCCTTCTTTTCCGATCTCGATTGTGGTTTTTCATCTAAGTATGTGGTGATTTTTTTAGAAAAGGAAGTATGTGGTGATTAATAATGCAAAATTTTATTAGCTTCGATGCCATGCTATACATAGTGGTTTGAATAACTTGTGTTTCTTATACTGAAAAGTAATTCAGAATTTGTTTCTGTTTCAATTAGAGCCCTGATGCAGACAAGGATTGTGTGGTTGTACATGTCACTTGCTATGAGGCGGACGACCTGAATATACGCACTGGGAAAACAGAGTTCTTAGGCTATTGGATCCTGGAAGCCATTTGCGGTTATACCAATGAAGAGTTGTATTCCAGCCTCACTGTTGTCAGGCGTGTTGTCCAGGGTGTACAGAAGCACAAGAAGTTCAAAGCTACTCCTTCGTTTGTGAGGCATACTGTTCTTGTCAAGCTTACGCAGGAAGATGACGTGGCATGCCTCCACAAACAAGTTTATCAATGGCAAGGCCACAAGGTTGTCTTCATGAAGGTTCACAGGATTGAGCTGCTGCGGGACGTCCTCGATGATGTTCATGGCAAGGTCCGTCTTGTGTCCAGCCCAAATTAGATCAAGGCATGAAATACTTGCCCCAGCTAGTGTTTAATAGTAGTTTGGATTGTGTCTAATTATCCGAACCTTGCCTATTATCGACCCCTCTGGGGCTAGTACTCTGTTTGAATCCGTCTATGGGAACTGCTGCTACTTTTGTGTGCCCGTGAATCATGTGAGAACCATCGTAATTGTTGCCGAAACAGATGCGTCCTCACTAGTTTTTTCATGAATATGGCATGGTAAGACATAAGTTGTCACAGTTTATCATACGAGCAGTGTGTGTTTTGATGAAATAGAGCACTCGTTCGAGAACCGTGCGCCGACGTATACATAAGTACCTGTAAACACTGTTGGTGCTACCCCACTTGTAAGCAGTTGTGCAAAACACGGCACATTGGCTCAGCTCGCTTCAACACTAGGCTATCGGCCAGCTAACAATCAACAATCTGCTGTCTGACATGTAGGCAACTATGTATCTTGTTATAGTGGTTCATGCAGTTAATTGAGGCCACAATGTAATAAATTCCAAACATTCACACGCTAGTCCAACGGTCATGTGGAACACTCACATTAAACTCGTCCTCATAAAAAACTTGAAAAGCATAAGTTAAGCAATTTTATACATCTCAATGATTCATAGAACATAACAAACATATACTAGTTCACAGCAAAAGACAAAGTTGTGAGAAGGTTTACAAATCAGGAAAAAACAAGCAAGGCTTCTCTGAGCAAAGGGCCTCCCGGCAGGCTTAAATTTCCTGGAGTTCACTCTGGTTTTTTCTTTTTGCCACCATCCAGGGTTAGGTTCTCTCATTCCAGAATAACCAATTATAATTATGGTCTCAGCTGGAATGCTGAACCGAACCATGCAGTGTACTGACCAGCTGAAATGCTTGTGCATTCCACTAAATTTAAGCACCTCTATTTGCAGAAATAAGCAGACCACAATGCCTCTTGTCCGCGCACCTGTCCAAAAAACCGCCGTGCAGCCATGCTAGCTAGTCCTTGGTCCATGGATGAACTGGTAGAAAGTGCATTCCGGACTAGATGCAATTGTTTTCGCTCGTCCCTACACTGCAATCAGGAAGTAAAACGTACGAATCAGCTTCTTTTAGATTGCGTTGGTAATTCTACCTTAGTTACTACCAATGTAGGGATACCTTGAAGACGGGAGGTTAGACGACGGCAACGAGGGATAGCCATCTCATTTTGCGCAGTTGTACTAAAACTGAGGTGTGTGCTTTTGATTGCGCAGATAGAAATGATACGGAGATAGACATCCCGAAACTATATGGAGACAGACATCCCTGTTTGCGCAAATACGAAATAAGGTTATTTAAGCAGTGATAGATATTACTACTTTCCCCCGTTTCCTCTTAGAACCAAGTCCTAGATTCATGCTACAGCTTTCCCACTTTCTTCCCTGTTTGAACCAACGCTTTGAGTCGACTGTATGAACTAGGTTTACTTCTAATAATAGTAGAAGTCTAGGTGGCTTTGGAATAGCGGACGGAAGTTGAAAAGGATCCACACGAAGGGAGCTAGGGCAGTAGAGCAAGGCAGGTTTCGAAGGAATATATACCTAAGGGTCGTCGGCATGTGGGAAAGACGACGTCGGGAGGCCGCATCTTGGCCACAATACCGTATGGAGGAAGAAGGGGTCGGAGGCCCTCCCGAGCCGGTGCTCTCTCGGAGAGAACGGCACGTCCGCCGATCGGGATGCGCGGGCAGCCGTTGGTCTCCTCCCTCGCCACCGACGACAGCGTGAACGATGCACCTACACCCCTGCCCTGGTCGAGGTTGTCCGGCCGGATTTGTGACCAGCCGTGAGCTGAGAGAGAGTGTGGCCACCTATGTGTTGCTTAGATCTGGAGAGCATAAGAGAGTGAATGAGAGGAACCCTAGTAAAGCAAGCACTAAGGCTCCTGCTTTTATATATAGTGGAGTGATTTTGTTGTACCAGCTTCAAAAAAATGCGCTCCTACATGTACCCACGACTGGGTGTGAGAGAACTAGTGCGTGCATGCATCGCTTCTCTTTGTGAGAGTACAATATACTATGCCCAAAGAATGTTCGCCGCAAGAGTAATAGTATAAGTGTGTGACTTGTGAGCTAAAATAAAATGTGCACGCCGTCTTTTGTTTTTTAGAAGTTCTGAGGGTAGGGTGTGAAGAGCACATATGTGCGTGACGCCTACCTACAGATAGACGGTGGGTGCGACGTGCGAGTCTACGAGAGGACTCGGGAGAGTCGTGACTCGTGAGGGTGCGTGTGCGTGAGAGAGAGGGGGGGGCACGTATCAATGCAATGCATGTGTCCGTAAATCATTATCCGACAAACGTTCGCCACAAGCCTTTTCCTGATGAACGCCGTAAGAACCGTTAGATCGGCATCCGACAGTGTCAGTTTTGCCATGTCATTTAACAGAACAAGCACTCCTCCTACACACAAATTTTCCACGTGAGTGTTAGCAACTGCCGTATGCTCCCTCCGTTCCGAAATGCAGTGCATATAGCTTTATTGAAAATTCGAACCTCGCAAACTTTTACCGAGTTTTCGTGTACCAAATTTCACATGTAGAATACCATGTATATATCATTTCATTCATCTTCGAGAGGTAACTATAAAGATGGGTGAGGAGTCTACAAAGAAAGACCATCGTATCACCCACAACAATTTCAAGCATCCTTTGGTGTCGAGGAATATCATAGGAACTCTATATGATATGATTTTTATAGGATTTTTTCCTTTAGAGCCAATTGGTTCATAGGAATAGATTCATATACTCCACATTTCAAAGGAAATAAACATGATATCATTTCTATAGCTTCAGAGCCACTTGGTTCATATGAATGGATTCCTATACTCCCTTAATTTCAAAGGAAAATAAACATTAGCGTATATTCAATAGAAAAGTTCCTATGATATGAACCAAATTACATCTCTTTTCTAATCCCTCCTCATAGGAATTGAGATGCTCCATGTCATATCTTTCCCTAAAACTTCGATGTATACATCTTCTATTCCTAAATAGATAGTACAGCCCACTAGTAGCTTTTTTCCAAAACATGCAAGTATGGCACAAGAACTATATAGTGTGCCGATAACTTTGAAAGATGGTCGCTGGATGAAGCTAACCCGACAGTGCAGAGATAGGAAAATCCGAGCACTACTGGCCGTTGGATATCATCAACATTCCACCAGATCTGCCACATGTACAATTTAGAAGACTCCATGGTTGAACTTAAGCATAATGCACAAACCTCAAAACACAAGCACTTCTCCTTTGTTCTAGAATCTTCTGTATCATAATTGATTATTTTTTCTAAATGAATTGCCATTATTTGTTTTTTACTTTATGATTTACAATGCACAACCCCATGAATCTTAACATTTTTATAAAACTAATTGATTTTGAATGAGATGAACTATAAGAACTAAACGAACATCTACATCATGCATATATGACTCAAAGCTTTACATGCTATAGTGTGTATTTATTCATACTTTGGTTTCGAAATCTCATGCGTTCAATACATGTGTACCTTACTAGTTTTGAGTAGAGTAGCAAATTTCACGCGGCCCCGGGTATATCAAAATGCAGGGCCCATGCATCATTGCCTTTCGGTCGAACCTACGTCCACAATTTTTTGTACGTACTATATCTCCACTGGTCCCCAAACCCAAAATGCTGCCTCGTTCCCGTAAAACCAAGCGGCCCACACATATTTAAGGTGTCGACTCGAACCCGTTTACTACGACGTGGCCCCGCACGCCGTAGTACTCCTACAAACCCTACCGCCGCACTCATCATCGGTTTTCTTCAAGAGGACGAGGGAGAAGCCGATTTGTAGTGGAGGCGCTTTCAAAAAAAAGGATATGTAGTGGAGACCCCTACCCTAGGGTGCCCTAGGTAGCTGCCGCACGCATCGTTGTTTTCTCTTTTCTTTATGCTCTTGCGCCCTAGAGTGAAATGATGGTTGCTTCGTCCGTCCATCTTAATGTGGGAAAGGTGGGGCTTTGTGATTTGACCCCTCATCACTCATTTTCTACTAATGCGGCGCTACGACCGGGGTGCCTCCAATTCCAACCGCTGCTCCGAACTGTAATTTGGTGCATCGCACGTGGAACAAGACAGTGGATGAGCCACATGTCGGCCAAAGGGGTCCTGTTAAGTGTGTCGCCATTTCGTGTGCGGACTGACCCTGCTTGAGTTGCTACGCCAACACGACAGGAGCAGCCTACCACTTGGTTTTTCTCCTTAGTGAATCCCGACTACATTGATCTAAAAAGATACGTGCTGAACTACCCTCTCCGTCTCGATTTTTTATTTTTGGGCATCTCGGTTTATAGGGCCTGCATGTAGTTCTAGGTCATCCATTTGACTAACTAAATATGAGTTACTATGTCACAAAAAGTATATCATTGGATTCTTAGGCAGATATAGTTGTATTTAAAAGTCGAGGGTGGGGCTTTTCCTGCATGGTAGGCGGGGCAGTTCCGCCTAGTCGGTTCGACAGAGACGCGAGAAGACGAGGGAGTAGGCTACTGCGAATGTAGGGTTGTGTGATTTGACAGCGAGTTACTGCTGGACAGGTGGGGCCCCGTGATTTGACTTGCCATTATCATTTTAACTACGGCGCTATGACCTGCGTGAGTCTCCCGATTCCTGACCACCTCCATACACGTGCCTCTCACAATGCTCCACCATGTAGTAGAGGCTGGCTCTTGCATGAGATCCCACTTCTCCACTTTTTCCTTGCCTCTATTTCCTCCACATATGCAAAAATGCCATGTAAAGCGCACTATTGTACTTACTTTTACTTGCTCCTACAGGTGCTTAAGCTTGCCACATAGGCATAAAGTCTGATGTGGCAAGTTAATCAAGAAGAGAGAGACTAGTTTGGTGACCCAAGGAAGAAACAGTGCAAGCGTGTGTACCTAGGTGAAAAGACAATTTTGAGTCTATAGCTAATTAAATGAAGAAAACTTAGCAACACCATTTCATTGGAAGAGGTCGCTCCTTGGCAAATGCAATAAATACTAGTACTCCCTGTGTCCCATAATATAAGAACGCTTTTGGCACTACAGTAGTGTCAAAAACGTTCTTATATTATGGGACGGAGGGAGTACGAAGAAAGAGATAGAGAGGAGTAAAAAAATACACTTATAGCCAACCTTATAGCCAACCTTGTTGTAGTATGAGTGACTAAGGGATGACTATGTATGACATGCCAACATCAGATAGCCTAACGCACCGTGTTAAATCTCCAAGGGTGCGACCGCGCGAGCGACGCGATGGTCGTGGTAGGTGCGACCATGATATGGGCTGCTGGCAGCCCTTGGATCTGAGATCAAACGGTCGCATGCTAAGTTGCGGAAAATTTGCAGAATAACCCTCCATGATAGGATATTCATCCATAGGTCTAGAATCACGCCATGCAACCATTCGATCTCAGATCCAAGGGCTCTCGGAAGCCCGTATCATGGGAGAATGGAAAGCCATTACCCTGTCGTTCGCACGCTGGCAGTTCGCTCCTACTCGTCCCCGCACGTCTTTCAATACTATGGCGGTTCGCTCCTAGTCGTCCCGTCCATTCACATTACGGCAGTTCCACTAATCCTAACCCTCCTCCCAAATCCATGGCGTCCCAAATCTCCACGATCGGCGGTGAGTACAAGGTTAGAACCATCACCGGCGATGAGTTCGACGTCATCTACACCCGTTCTTCTGCGACGGTGAATGGATGCCTTTCTCGCTTCAGACGCATGTTCGAAAACTCAGATGATGAGTGGGTCGTTGGGCTAGATGTTGAGTACACCACAGTCCTGGGATGAGAGAAGGATCTAAAGGACGAAAAGAGGAAGAAGCCCGCCGTGATCCAGGTTTGCGTACGTAACGTTTGCTTGGTCTACCACATATGCCATGCCGACGTTGAGTGCCAGGATTTTAAGAACTTCCTCAAGGACAAAACAGTGAAATTCGTTACTGTAGACTTTAAGAACGACAAAGAAGTCCTGGGTCGGATAGGCCTCGTTGTAGGCAACCCCTTCGACCTCCAGAAGAATCGGCTTGTGCCCTCTCGTCAGCCTTCAATGCTGACCCTGTCAGGAGCCATGGTTCATCCTTCGTACCATAAACTGGAGAAACCTCATTACACGTTTCATCGTCATGCATGGCAGCGGAATGTACTAGATATAGACCACATCCACTACGCTGCAATGGATGGCTACCTTTGTTTCAATATCTACAAGGGTTGGATGAAGAGCAACAGCCAAGTGTGCGGTTCAAGCAAAGAAGTATCGACCAAGAGGGAGAGGGACAAGGACGAAGTCGAGGACATGGACAAGGACTCCGAGTAAGGTGGCAATGTCGTTGCTCATGGTGGTTCTGAACTTCTAATGCAGTGTCTACCGGATTAGTTGCATAGTTTAATTTCAGGTGTGCTTAGTTTAATTTGAGGGGTGTGTTGTGCTGAGCCCCCAGCAGAACTATGTTATGTTTCTTCTCGTTACTTTAACTCTTCAGTATGTACATACTACTAGTATTTCTTTAATAGAATTTAGCACCCCAATTAAGCACGTACTTGCTTTTTTAATAGTACTATATGCATAATTTGGCGACGAGCGCTCTCTATATGTACCACCTTTTTTAATTTCAATTTTTGCTCCTGCCGCAATCCATCGATAGTACTACTGTACAAAAGTATACATTTTTTAAAAGGCTAGAGTACTGTTCATCACATATATAGCCAGTTAAATTCTCAACCTAGAACGACCTGCATGCCATGTACTAAACCGATACGGAGGAAGTATAGTAAAAATGAGGTGATTTTACCGAGCGATCGACGGGGGAGCATGGCCTGTCATGCGGTCCCACGTGTCATGATGTACCAAGGCGATGCGCGTGTCCCTCTTGAGGCAGAAGCAATACTGCGTGGTTTGAGATGATGGCGAACCAAAGTGTGAGATAATGGTTGCTTCGTCCGTTTGGGAAGGTGCGACATTGTGATTTGACGTCTCATTGCTCATTACTACTACTGGGCCGGTACGAGTAGGGTGCACCCCCCTGCTATTCTGCACTGTTATTTGGTGCTTGACACGTCGACCCGGTTGCTATATGTCCCACATGTCGGCGACAGGAAGTACATAATTCATGAAAGGGAGCGTCGACGGAGGAGTATACTACAGAATTCATGAAAGGGAGTGAATTAGTTTTGGAAAAATCTGTTTTTACGGAGTACGTACCCACTAGGGTTTATAGGGCTCATCTAAAAAACATCCGTTTTTCCGTTTGATAAGTCTCAATTCTACTATACTAGTAGTAGTACCATTACATGTTGGATTTCGAGGTGCGTTAGATCACCCGACGCAAGCAGTGTCAAGAGGAAACTAACCAATGCATGTACAAGTTCATGGAAATTTAGTGGTCATTCATGCATTTGTTCTAATTAATGCCTCGGTAAACATAACTTCTTGAGAAAAACGAGCGTACTAATTACTTGTGCAAACTACGAAATTAATTCGACCACTCACCGTCTACCTTGGTTGGAGAGATTTTGAAATTGAGCCATAAACTGGAAAGGAGGGAGTAGTAACTTTTGTCTCGATTACTATTTGTGGCCTTGTATAGATGCAAAATGTATTTTTTCATAGTGGCCTTGTATAAGTAAATGGAGGGAGTACTAACCAAAGTACGTAGTAGGGACGAGGAGTAAACGGAGGGAGTAGTAAAAATTTCTCCTCGTGCTGCGAACCACCGGGCGCGTGGGTGAGGGAGCGGGCGTAAAGGCGTAGAGTAGTAGTAGTACTACTACTACTCGTAAGCAAGCTTCACCTCATCCTGCGAGCCACGGCGCCCGTGGGCGGGGGAGACGGCGTACTAAGCAAGCTTCTCCTCGTTCTGCGAGTTGACGGGACACATCAAAAGTACTCCAGTGTATAGAGCCTTGCCTCTAAGGTAGGCCCCACATGGTTTGCCTCTTTTTTTAATTTAACATAATGTGTCAGGTCGCAATTTGTTTTTTCACCCATGGTAGACGATCCTCCCTCCACCAAGTGGACAACCAGTACAGGTGCCAAATTACCACGTGGGTTCACTTTTTCGTACAAAAATGAGCTCCATGGTGTACCCGCGCGGGTGTGGTTGGGAAAGAGACGGGAGTACATGCGCCGTGCATGCACCTCTTCTCTTCGTGCACGTGCCCCACCTACGTGGGTGTATGTGAGAGAGATACAAAGCTAGACATAATGCGCCATCCATCCCCATGCCTCCGCCCAGTCCGACCACCAGTCACCACCACACCCCACTCCTCCTCACCTTATCTCTCATCTTTCTCCCTCCATTTTTATATACAATGGGCCACTATCAAAATTACAATTTGCAGATATACAAGGCCACTAACACTAATCGATGCAATATTAATGGTGTTTGCCTTGTGGTACTAGCAAAGGAGGACATTAATTATCCCTTGCATGCATGCGGGAGTTTGTAAAAAAATGCATCTTGATGTTCCGTGCAATGCACGGGCATCTTGCTAGTCCATGAAAACAACACATGGCAAAATTCCACGTCGAGTGAGGGATTTGAATCTGTTGGGAGGGGCTGTTTGGATCTTGCCCGGGGTAGCCAAAATATTGGTGACCCTTTTGTCCACCGGTGCCTTTGCCACCGATGAACGAGGAATGGCTCGGGTGCTCATGCTTTCATGCATCCTCCAGCGCGCACGTTGGAGACGAGCTCGCACAAGCTGTGTTTTTTTGTCCCACAACGCCGCCCGAGCCGCCCGCAGACCGACCGGCGACCCACAAATTACGCCATCCAACCGTAGCCGCACACATTATGACAGCAACTCAACCAACTAGACAAAGTTCACGCAAACACGTAGACAAACTGATATTTCATATAAACAACGACAGAAATCATATAAAATACCAGATTTTCATCCAAACATGAAGGATTTCATTACATTCAAATGAACTACGCGGTGCTAGTTCTGGACAGCACAGGCATATAATACCTGGCCTAAATGGTCGCCCGCTGTGTTCCTCATGTCCGGCAGCACGATCACCGGACTACCGGGAGCCCCGGAGGTATATGCTTCAGTGTTGGGGAACGTAGCAGAAAACAAAAATTTTCCTACGGTTTCACCAAGATCCATCTAGGAGTTCATCTAGCAACGAGTGATTAGATGCATCTACGTACCTTGTAGATGGCGAGCGGAAGCGTTCAAAGAACGGGGATGATGTAGTCGAACACGACGTGATCCAAATCACCGAAGATCTTAGCACCGAACGGACGATGCCTCCGCATTCAACACACGTACGGAACGGATGACGTCTCCTCCTTTCTTGATCCAGCAAGGGGGAAGGAGAGGTTGATGAAGATCCAGCAGCACGACGGCGTGGTGGTGGATGCAGGGCGTCACAGTAGCAGGGCTTCGCCTATACTACGCGAGAGAGACGTAACGGGGAGAGAGGGAGCACCAAAGGCTGAGGTATGAAGTCCTCCCTCTCCTCAACTATATATAGGAGGGCCAAGGGGGGGGGGTAGTGCGCAGCCTAGGAGATCTGATCTCCTAGGTGCGGCGGCCAGGGGAGGGTTTCCCTCCCCCCCAAGGCACCTCGGGGTGCCTTCCACCACTTGGACTCCTCCTTGGTGGAAACCCTAGGCGCATCGGCCTAGTAGGGCTGGTGCCCTTGGCCCATGTAGGCCAAGGTGCACCCCCTACAGCCCATGTGGCCCCCCGGGACAGGTGGCCCCACCCGGTGGGCCCACGGGACCCCTCCAGTGGTCCCGGTACAATACCGATAACCCCGAAACTTGTCCCGATGCCCGAAACAGCACTTCCTATATATAATTCTTTACCTCCGGACCATTCCGGAACTCCTCGTGACGTCCGGGATCTCATCCAGGACTCCGAACAACATTCGGATTACTGCATATACATATCTTCATAACCCTAGCGTCACCGAACCTTAAGTGTGTAGACCCTACGGGTTCGGGAGACAAGCAGACATGACCGAGACGACTCTCCGGTCAATAACCAACAGCGGGATCTGGATACCCATGATGGCTCCCACATGCTCCATGATGATCTCATCGGATGAACCACGATGTCGAGGATTAATCAACCCCGTATACAATTCCCTTTGTCAAAATCAGTATGTTACTTGCCCGAGACTCGATCGTTGGTATCCCAATACCTTGTTCAATCTCGTTACCGGCAAGTCACTTTACTCGTACCGTAATGCATGATCCCGTGATCAACCACTTGGTTACCTTGAGCTCAAAATGATGATGCATTACCGAGTGGGCCCAGTGATACCTCTCCGTTATCCGGAGTGACAAATCCCAGTCTTGATCCGTGTCAACCCAACAGACACTTTCGGAGATACCTGTAATGCACCTTTATAGTCACCCAGTTATGTTGTGACGTTTGATACACCCAAAGCACTCCTACGGTATCCGGGAGTTACACGATCTCATGGTCAAAGGAAAAGATACTTGACATTGAAAAAGCTCTAGCAAACGAACTACACGATCTTTGTGCTATGCTTAGGATTGGGTCTTGTCCATCATATCATTCTCCTAATGATGTGATCCCGTTATCAATGACATCCAATGTCCATAGTCAGGAAACCATGACTATCTGTTGATCAACGAGCTAGTCAACTAGAGGCTTACTAGGGACATATTATGGTCTATGTATTCACACGTGTATTACGATTTCCGGATAATACAGTTATAGCATGAATAAAGACAATTATCATGAACAAAGAAATATAATATTAATACTTTTATTATTGCCTCTAGGGCATATTTCCAACAGTCTCCCACTTGCACTAGAGTCAATAATCTAGTTACATTGTGATGAATCGAACACCCATGGAATTCTGGTGTTGATCATGTTTTTCCCTAGGGAGAGGTTTAGTCAACGGATCTGCTACATTCAGGTCCGTATGTACTTTACAAATATCTATGTCTCCATTTTGAACATTTTCACGAATGGAGTTGAAGCGACGCTTGATGTGCCTTGTCTTCTTGTGAAACCTGGGCTCCTTGGCAAGCGCAATAGCTCTAGTGTTGTCACAAAAGAGTTTGATTGGCCCCGACGCATTGGGTATGACTCCTAGGTCGGTGATGAACTCCTTCACCCATATTGCTTCATGTGCTGCCTCTGAGGCTGCCATGTACTCCGCTTCACATGTAGATCCCGCCACGACGCTCTGTTTGCAGCTGCACCAGCTCACTGCTCCACCATTCAACATATACACGTATCCGGTTTGTGACTTAGAGTCATCCAGATCTGTGTCGAAGCTAGCGTCGACGTAACCCTTTACAACGAGCTCTTCGTCACCTCCATAAACGAGAAACATGTCCTTTGTCCTTTTCAGGTACTTCAGGATATTCTTGACCACTGTCCAGTGTTCCTTGCCGGGATTACTTTGGTACCTTCCTACCAAACTTACGGCAAGGTTTACATCAGGTCTGGTACACAGCATGGCATACATAATAGAACCTATGGCTGAGGCATAGGGGATGATACTCATCTCTTCTATATCTTCTGCCGTGGTCGGGCATTGAGCCGAGCTCAATCTCACACCTTGCAAAACAGGCAAGAACCCTTTCTTGGACTGATCCATTTTGAATTTCTTCAAAATCTTATCAAGGTATGTGCTTTGTGAAAGACCTATGAGGCATCTTGATCTATCTCTATAGATCTTGATGCCTAATATATAAGCAGCTTCTCCAAGGTCCTTCATTGAAAAACTCTTATTCAAGTAGGCCTTGATGCTGTCCAAGAGTTCTATATTATTTCCCATCAAAAGTATGTCATCTACATATAATATGAGAAATGCTACAGAGCTCCCACTCACTTTCTTGTAAACGCAGGCTTCTCCATAAGTCTGCGTAAACCCAAACGCTTTGATCATCTCATCAAAGCGAATGTTCCAACTCCGAGATGCTTGCACCAGCCCATAAATCGAGCATTGGAGCTTGCACACCTTGTCAGCATTCTTAGGATCGACAAAACCTTCCGGCTGCATCATATACAATTCTTCCTTAAGGAAACCATTAAGGAATGCCGTTTTGACGTCCATTTGCCATATTTCATAATCGTAGAATGCGGCAATTGCTAACATGATTCGGACGGACTTTAGCTTCGCTACCGGTGAGAAAGTCTCATCGTAGTCAATTCCTTGAACTTGTCGATAACCCTTAGCGACAAGCCGAGCTTTATAGATGGTCACATTACCATCCGCGTCTGTCTTCTTCTTGAAGATCCATTTATTTTCTATGGCTCGCCGTTCAACGGGCAAGTCAGTCAAAGTCCATACTTCGTTTTCATACATGGATCCTATCTCGGATTTCATGGCTTCTAGCCATTTGTCGGAATCCGGGCCCGCCATCGCTTCTTCATAGTTCGTAGGTTCACTGTTGTCTAACAACATGATTTCCAAGACAGGGTTGCCGTACCACTCTGGTGCGGAACGTGTCCTTGTGGACCTTCGAATTTCAGTAGGAACTTGATCAGAAGTATCTTGATCATCATCAATAACTTCCTCTCTAGTCGGTGCAGGCACCTCAGGAACATTTTCTTGAGTTGCGCCATTTACCGGTTCAAGAGGCAATACTTCATCAAGTTCTACTTTTCTCCCACTTACTTCTTTCGAGAGAAACTCTTTCTCTAGAAAGGATCCATTCCTGGCAACAAAGATCTTGCCTTCGGATCTGAGGTAGAAGGTATACCCATAAGTTTCTTTAGGGTATCCTATGAAGACGCATTTTTCCGACTTGGGTTCGAGCTTTTCAGGTTGAAGTTTCTTGACATAAGCATCGCATCCCCAAACTTTTAGAAACGACAGCTTAGGTTTCTTCCCAAACCATAATTCATACGGTGTCATCTCAACGGATTTCGACGGAGCCCTATTTAAATTGAATGCGGCAGTCTCTAAAGCATACCCCCAAAAGGATAGCGGTAAATCGACAAGAGACATCATAGATCACACCATATCTAATAGAGTGCGATTGCGACGTTCGGACACACCGTTACGCTGAGGTGTTCCAAGCGGCGTGAGTTGTGAAACTATTCCACATTTTTTTAAGTGTGTGCCAAATTCGTGACTCAAGTATTCTCCTCCACGATCTGATCGTAGAAACTTGATTTTCCTGTCACGTTGATTCTCAACTTCACTCTGAAATTCCTTGAACTTTTCAAAGGTTTCAGACTTGTGTTTCATTAAGTAGACATACCCATATCTACTTAAGTCATCAGTGAGGGTGAGAACATAACGATAGCCACCGCGAGCCTCAACACTCATTGGACCGCACACATCAGTATGTATGATTTCCAATAAGTTGGTTGCTCGCTCCATTCTTCCTGAGAATGGAGTCTTGGTCATTTTTCCCATGAGGCATGGTTCGCACGTGTCAAATGATTCATAATCAAGAGACTCTAAAAGTCCATCTGCATGGAGCTCCTTCATGCATTTGACACCTATGTGACCAAGGCGGCAGTGCCACAAGTATGTGGGACTATCATTATCAACCTTACATCTTTTGGTACTCACACTATGAACATGTGTAGTAATACGCTCAAGATTCATTAAGAATAAACCATTCACCAGCGGAGCATGACCATAAAACATATCTCTCATATAAATAGAACAACCATTATTCTCGGATTTAAATGAGTAGCCATCTCGTATTAAACGAGATCCTGATACAATGTTCATGCTCAAACATGGTACTAAATAACAATTATTGAGGTTTATAACTAATCCCATAGGTAAATGTAGAGGTAGCGTGCCGACGGCGATCACATCGACCTTGGAACCATTCCCGACGCGCATCGTCACCTCGTCCTTCTCCAGTTTCCGTTTATTCCGCAGCTCCTGTGGTGAGTTACAAATATGAGCAACGGCACCGGTATCAAATACCCAGGAGTTACTACGAGTACTGGTAAGGTACACATCAATTACATGTATATCAAATATACCTTTGGTGTTGCCGGCCTTCTTGTCCGCTAAGTATTTGGGGCAGTTCCGCTTCCAGTGACCCTTCCCTTTGCAATAAAAGCACTCTGTCTCAGGCTTGGGTCCATTCTTTGACTTCTTCCCGACAGCTTGCTTGCCGGGCGCAGCAACTTCCTTGCTGTCCTTCTTGAAGTTCTTTTTACCCTTGCCCTTCTTGAACTTAGTGATTTTATTCATCATCAACACTTGATGTTCCTTCTTGACTTCTACCTCTGCTGATTTCAGCATAGCAAATACTTCAGGAATGGTCTTTACCATCCCCTGCATATTGAAGTTCATCACAAAGCTCTTGTAGCTTGGTGGAAGCGACTGGAGGATTCTGTCAATGACCGCGTCACCCGGGAGATTAACTCCCAGCCGAGTCAAGCGGTTATGTAACCCAGACATAGTGAGTATGTGCTCACTGACAGAACTATTTTCCTCCATCTTACAGCTGAAGAACTTATCGGAGACTTCATATCTCTCGATCCGGGCATGAGCTTGAAAAACCATTTTTAGCTCTTCGAACATCTCATATGCTCCATGTCTCTCAAAACGCTTTTGGAGCCCCGGTTCTAAGCTGTAAAGCATGCCGCACTGAACGAGGAAGTAGTCATCAGTACGTGTCTGCCAAGCGTTCATAGCGTCTTGGTTCTGTGGGACGGGTGGATCACCTAGCGGTGCTTGTAGGACATAATCTTTCTTGGCAGCTATGAGGATGATCCTCAGGTTCCGGACCCAGTCCGTATAGTTGCTGCCATCGTCTTTCAGCTTGGTTTTCTCTAGGAACGCGTTGAAATTGAATACAACGTTGGCCATTTGATCTACAAGACATATTGTAAAGATTTTAGACTAAGTTCATGATAATTAAGTTCATCTAATCAAATTATTAAAGAACTCCCACTCAGATTAGACATCCCTCTAGTCATCTAAGTGTTACACGATCCAAGTCGACTAAGCCGTGTCCGATTAACACGTGAGACGGACTAGTCATCGTCGGTGAACATCTCCATGTTGATCGTATCTTCCATACGACTCGTGTTCGACCTTTCGGTCTCTGTGTTCCGAGGCCATGGCTTCACATGCTAGGCTCGTCAAGTTAACCCTAAGTGTTTTTGCATGTGTAAATCTTGCTTACACCCGTTGTATGTGAACGAAAGGATCTATCACACCCGATTAACACGTGATGCTTCGAAGCGACGAACTGTAGCAACAGTGCACAGTTAGGGGAGAACACTTCTTGAAATTTTTGTAAGGGATCATCTTATTCACTACCGTCGTTCTAAGTAAACAAGATGCAAAACATGATAAACATCACATGCAATCAAATAATAATAGTGACATGATATGGCCAATATCACATAGCTCCTTTGATCTCCATCTTGGGGCTACATGATCATCCTTGTAGATCGTCATACTCATCGACATGTAAGTCGTGATTCCTATTACAAGAACATGATCAATCTCATACATCACATATATCATTCATCACATCCTTTTGGCCATATCACATCACATAGCATACCCTGCAAAAACAAGTTAGACGTCCTCTAATTGTTGTTTGCATGTTTTACGTGGCTGCTATGGGTTTCTAGCAAGAACGTTTCTTACCTACGCAAAGACCACAACGTGATATGCCAATTGCTATTTACCCTTCATAAGGACCCTTTTCATCGAATCCGATCCGACTAAAGTAGGAGAGACAGACACCCGCTAGCCACCTTATGCAACTAGTGCATGTCAGTCGGTGGAACCTGTCTCACGTAAGAGTACGTGTAAGGTCGGTCCGGGCCGCTTCATCCCACGATGCTGCCGAATTAAGATAAGACTAGTAACGGCAAGCATATTGAACAAAATCAACGCCCACAACTACTTTGTGTTCTACTCGTGCAAGAGAACTACGCATAGACCTAGCTCATGATGCCACTGTTGGGGAACGTAGCAGAAAACAAAAATTTTCCTACGGTTTCACCAAGATCCATCTAGGAGTTCATCTAGCAACGAGTGATTAGATGCATCTACGTACCTTGTAGATGGCGAGCGGAAGCGTTCAAAGAACGGGGATGATGTAGTCGAACACGACGTGATCCAAATCACCGAAGATCTTAGCACCGAACGGACGATGCCTCCGCGTTCAACACACGTACGGAACGGATGACGTCTCCTCCTTTCTTGATCCAGCAAGGGGGAAGGAGAGGTTGATGAAGATCCAGTAGCACGATGGCATGGTGGTGGATGCAGGGCGTCACAGTAGCAGGGCTTCGCCTATACTACGCGAGAGAGACGTAACGGGGAGAGAGGGAGCACCAAAGGCTGAGGTATGAAGTCCTCCCTCTCCTCAACTATATATAGGAGGGCCAAGGGGGGGTGGTGCGCAGCCTAGGAGATCTGATCTCCTAGGTGCGGCGGCCAGGGGAGGGTTTCCCTCCCCCCCAAGGCACCTCGGGGTGCCTTCCACCACTTGGACTCCTCCTTGGTGGAAACCCTAGGCGCATGGGCCTAGTAGGGCTGGTGCCCTTGGCCCATGTAGGCCAAGGCGCACCCCCTACAGCCCATGTGGCCCCCCGGGATAGGTGGCCCCACCCGGTGGGCCCACGGGACCCCTCCGGTGGTCCCGGTACAATACCGATAACCCCGAAACTTGTCCCGATGCCCGAAACAGCACTTCCTATATATAATTCTTTACCTCCGGACCATTCCGGAACTCCTCGTGACGTCCGGGATCTCATCCAGGACTCTGAACAACATTCGGATTACTGCATATACATATCTTCATAACCCTAGCGTCACCGAACCTTAAGTGTGTAGACCCTACGGGTTCGGGAGACAAGCAGACATGACCGAGACGACTCTCCGGTCAATAACCAACAGCGGGATCTGGATACCCATGATGGCTCCCACATGCTCCACGATGATCTCATCGGATGAACCACGATGTCGAGGATTAATCAACCCCGTATACAATTCCCTTTGTCAAAATCGGTATGTTACTTGCCCGAGACTCGATCGTTGGTATCCCAATACCTTGTTCAATCTCGTTACCGGCAAGTCACTTTACTCGTACCGTAATGCATGATCCCGTGATCAACCACTTGGTTACCTTGAGCTCAAAATGATGATGCATTACCGAGTGGGCCCAGTGATACCTCTCCGTTATCCGGAGTGACAAATCCCAGTCTTGATCCGTGTCAACCCAACAGACACTTTCGGAGATACCTGTAATGCACCTTTATAGTCACCCAGTTATGTTGTGACGTTTGATACACCCAAAGCACTCCTACGGTATCCGGGAGTTACACGATCTCATGGTCAAAGGAAAAGATACTTGACATTGAAAAAGCTCTAGCAAACGAACTACACGATCTTTGTGCTATGCTTAGGATTGGGTCTTGTCCATCATATCATTCTCTTAATGATGTGATCCCGTTATCAATGACATCCAATGTCCATAGTCAGGAAACCATGACTATCTGTTGATCAACGAGCTAGTCAACTAGAGGCTTACTAGGGACATATTATGGTCTATGTATTCACACGTGTATTACGATTTCCGGATAATACAGTTATAGCATGAATAAAGACAATTATCATGAACAAAGAAATATAATAATAATACTTTTATTATTGCCTCTAGGGCATATTTCCAACATTCAGCGCAAAGGACGGCTCGCTTCCCCACTGCCCAACTGATATCATTGGCTGGTGCTGAAGATGATGGTGGCCGGCACCGGTTTGAGTTCATCACTGGCCACTACTTCGCCATGGCCGGCACCGGCTCGAGTTCATCCTAACATTCCCCTCTTCCATGGAGCCCATGCGGGGTCGACGAAGGTCCTCGCAACAAAAGGATCCGGCAAGACACCTGCTGTGTACGCCGGCGTCGCCTCCGCGGTGGCCTTCATGGGACCCAAGCGGCGGCGGCCTCTCGTGTTCTACTTCTCCTCGATGATGGCGGCGGATGCGGAGGCGCTGGCCACCGACTCGTCGCTTTCCGCGCACCCGGCTTCTGTCGCTGCTTGCATGGCGCGGCCGCCGGCATGGGAGTCTCGGCCACAGAAACGGGAGACGCGGTACGAGGCAGTGGCGTGGATGGCAGCAACGACGCCCGTGCGCCGCTCCTCGTCGAGCTGGCCTAGAGCGGCGAGTTGCTGAACCGCGCGCCGGCTTGGGGCGGCAACTGGCTCCATCGGGCGAGGCGAGGGAGGTGGATCAGCGAGCTGCATAGCTCGTATCCGGCGGGCTACCCAGCCGGCTTGGATGCGGAATAACTACTCTTCGTAAGCCATTGTAAGAGTGGACAAAATGGTGGAGGAGATAGGGAGCGGCGGAGGTGTGCGATTCTTGGCCGGCGTTTGGCCTCGTTTAAATAGGAGATTAAATAGACGGCGGACGGGAGGAGCTCGGCCGGTGTTGCGTTTAACGCCGGCCTGGTCATGAACGGACGTGTGTCCAGAGTGGGTTTCTTGGCTTCCACACGGGCGGGTTTCATGGAGGCGTTTGAATGCGGCACGGAGGTGTGTTCAGCCGGGCGTGCCGCGAGTGACGCCCTCGACTTTGACCTAGGACACCGCACCATTCTTCCACTGACGTGTGGGCTCTTTGGGTGCATGGCCTGCATGTCAGTGACCCAACGCAGGCAGCACACAACGGAGGAACCTTTGGTGGGTCAGGGCAGTCAGAAGCGGGCATTTCATAAACCGATGATTGTTCACTGAGTGTGACGTCATCTTTTTCATGTAGATAAGCCTACTATGTTGATAGCCCGTTTGATACATTGTGATTCATAAAGACCGCTGCAAACATCAATGTTCTGCTTATCATAGATAAGATTGATTAATACCTGTAACAATCCATGTCCTTAACAAAGGGTGCATGCATGTATAGGTTGAGCGTGTGTCTTCCGTCGTGTGTTGTGTGCATGCAGGCGTGCGAGTGTTGCGTGCGTGCGTGGGTACGTTTCAGTGTTGCATGCATGGGTGCGTACGTGCGTGTGTTCATGAGTGCATGTGTACGTGTTAGTGTTGCACGCCAGCATGCGTGCGTGTGTACGTGTTAGTGTTGCACGCCAGCATGCGTGCGTGTGTACGTGTTAGTGTTGCACGCCTACATGCGTGCGTGTCTTGCGTGCGTGCATGTGTACATGCGGGGTGAGGCTACACGTCAGTCGACTGACTTCTTCATCTCTGGTCATTAGATTTTCCAGCCGTTGGATACGAAATCAAGGGCCCCCAGTTTATCATCAAACTCCACCCCCTGAGCCGCCAGCCACCACCGGCCGAACCTCCAGCCCCCGCTGCCTGCGGCCGGCCCGCCCTCCCCGAAACCACTCCCCGTAGCCGGTCCGCCGCCGCACCGGCCATCCCTCTAGCCCCCCCACCCCACCGCCCAATGAACGCCCCCAACCGCCGGTGACTGCCAACCAGAGGTCTCACAACTTTGAATACCCACTGACCACTAATTTATTACCATTTCTGTCCTTCATATACGCGTTGACGGGTGGGCCCTATGGTAATGTGCGCTGCTGAATGTGGACCATTTGACTGGTCAATTGATCATGTTATCAACAAATTACGGAGCTGTATGGTGAGCCAGTGACCGTATGATCACCCTAAAATGTACTCCTATTTTATTAACACAGTACAGACTCAAACTACCATTTCTTCTTTCATATACGGGCTGGCAGGTGGGCCCCACGGTTATGCGCCCCGATGGTGCAACACTAGTTGCGCCGTATGGAACGTTTGACTGGTCAATTGATTATGTCATCAACAAAATATGGAGTTGTACGGGTGAGCCAGTGACCATATAATCATGATATGTATTTGTTTAACACGGTACAGACGCAAGGGCTCATATATACGCGCAAGCACTCATCGCTATAAGCGCACACACGTGAACCCTACCCCTATGAGCACCTTCGAGAGAGTGGGCCAGCATATATGATCTTGAGATTTTACGAAGTCACCATAGGCGCCTCGTAGTCGAGTGGAACATCTCCTCCCCCTGAACGTACATCGCCAGAAAATACTAAAATTAACACAAGATAAATGCGAGCACTGGGACTTTAACCTTGGTGGGATCGAGAAACCAATGTCCTCTAACCATCCAACCACATGTTGGTTAGCACGACAAAATGTATGTGGTGACCATTTTGAGCTTATTCTGAAGTCCAGTGACCATATCATGCTTTCGCTTCAAATACAATGACCGTAAGTGTCATCAACAAAATACGGAGCACGCATCAAATGCAAAGTCCGTCAGTGTCATCAACAAAATATGGAGACATATCATGAGCTAGATACCATTGTACTATTGTATATGCTTATTTTCTTAGTGGCCGATTGCGTGTGTGGTGTGGTGGGCACAACATTTCTAGTTGTGGTGGGTCAACATGAAGACTCATGGGTCGGTTCCATCCTGCGCCACATATAGGTTGGACCGAGACGTGTTATACGAAGACCCATGTGGAGGACTCGGTGTACAACACGAAACTACCAGAGTCGTGGAGGACTCTATCCCCACTGGTGATAAGCCGACTATATATGATTTGTAACCCTAGGCCCTTAGTATGTTATACAAGCTTGGGGGTAGTTCGTCGATAGTATACACACACGCACAATGCCTGGTATTCACGTGTACTTTATACACACCCCTATCACTAATATACAGCACTAGGAGTAGGCTCTTTCTTCAACTGCAAGGGTCCGATCAGAACTAGGGTAAAACTTTGCCTCGTATTACCATCCAGCCTAACAGCCAGGGATATCCTACCGAATGATATGATGAAATCATATCTGCCAACTACTAAGAGAGAGCTATGTCGGGGGGGGCAATGTGTGCGAGAGAGGCCTAAAGATAATGTGCGTGCGGGAGACACGTAGGCACATATATGTGCGTATAGAGGGCTAGTAGAGACCGTGCATGTGTATATATGCATGTGAGAGAAATAGTGTTTTCCAACTGAGATTAGTGAAAAGAGTGGTACATCATAGTCAAAAAGAGAGAGAGAGAGAGAAACAGAGAGAGCATGTGCGTGAGACACCCTGAGAGAGATTATGAGAATGTGTGAAAGAGAAATGCCGATGCATATAAAGTGTGTGCACTTATGCGTTAGATAGAGAGATATATAACGTGTTTGTGAGAACGGGGCGAGGCATAGTGCATCTACGTGTAAAAGGCGGTTCTACGCATTAAATTAAAATATAAATGGCATTATTATTTTTGGATGAGATCATGAATTTTGCAAATTGCGTATGGACGAAAATCGGTCTATCAGACACCCATACTCTATTGAATTCTAGCATGTGCATGTGTTTATTTCATATTATCGATCCATATATAGAGTGAGAGCGGTTTGAAATATAGGCAATGGATGCTTTTGCAATTCATATATAAACATTAATTAGTGCACTCCATGTTGTTAGTGTGAAGCACTTTTACATTTGTCACTTGCATGGATACATTCCAAATTGCTAGCTACAAAATAGAATACATGTCGAATTCAACATAAAGGGGGTTTCGAAGATTCGAATTCATAGGAAGTGCATTCATCTATTTGAACCTGAGATAATGGCATTTGTAAATCAGATGTAAAAGGGGGCATCAATCTTTGTTGTGAGTTTGAACATGCTATATATATTCATACGCATATCTAACTCTCTTTTTTTGCAACCAAGGAGATTATATCTGGAACCATGCATGAACTAAGGTAAGTTTCATATTTTTAATATATACTCGTGTACAATGTATATTCAAATGTACCCCCTCCATTCCAAAATAATCGTAGCTTTAGGATTTTCAAGAGTAAAGATTTGTGAAGTTTGAAAAATCCTGAAAGTTCAATTCAAGAGAACCGAAAACGTTAATGCTTCTGCTCCCAAATATTGAACGAAGCGCCAAATAGGCCTCTGGTCACCCGAAACCGCGCGAGACTAATGTTTTGGTGGTAGGAAATTACTGTCTTGACTCTGGCCCGTGTAGCCTATCGGCCCGATGTCCAAAGGTCTAAACCGGGGTAGGTTTGTAACTTCACCAAGACGCCAGTCTCAACCGCCTCCGAGAAGCATTCATACGCCGTGGGCGCCTACCCATGTGCTCGGCCAAAATCCATCCCGCCCACATTTGGGACACCTGACATGACTATCCTACCCCCAACCCACAATATGTCCAAAATTTTAGATGGGGGCAAAGTTTGTAACTTTCCCCAAATTTCAAACAAGCGCGTCTCAAACCGAAACATTGTTCCCCCTTAGTTCCCCGCCTCCCTCTGTTTCCCCATTCATACTCCATGGGCACGAAAATGCCCTCTCCACCAGCCGCGAAACCCCAGCCTCCTCCGTCCTCCACCCCATAGCGGCCAATCTACCGCCGCCCTCCTCCTTCACGCCGGAGCCGGTACCCCGACGTCGTCGTCCAACACAACCGCAACCGCAACGCCCTCAAGGGCTTAGCAGCTGAAGCCGAGGCAGAGCTGCCTCCACGACGTCGATGCCGACGTGCGCCGTACCAGAACCAATCCGACCACGCCGTCCTACGCCTCACTGCTGTGGCTGCACTGTCGCAACCTTCCACCGCACCGGAGCTGTTCTCGCTACGCCGTCGTTCGCCGCCTCGGATCTGCTTCCCCGCCGCCGACAGATGGCCACTACACCATAGTCAACAAGTTGGCCATGGGTTCATCCAAGGCTGCACCGTCCTCCACAACTTCTGTTTTCCGGCGAACAACAAGAAGATCATCGGAAAAACAAAAGGAGGACACAACACTGCCAGCAGAAAGAGGTACTCCTCTTCCCTTATTCGCGCAAATCTTACGTCTCCGCTCACACCGTATTCATCCCACGAAAGAAACTAGTTGAGCGCTTCTTACTGCATCTTCTTCATTATACTAAATGCGCAAGGTTTCCTCCCTTTTACTATTTCACCTTTGCTAGAGGTCAGTAGCCTGCCTGGATTTCAATTCATGGTCAGTCAAGCCGCAATTAAAAGAAGCAGCACCCGCTTAGGCGCGCGGAGCACCTAGTTCGCATGTTGCCCCGGGAAGCGGCGCATGGGTGTCTATCATAGGGGTGTGGGGCGGAGGAGCTGCTTGCGCCCGATCTGTAGGTCGGCGGGGCTTGAATGGATGGCCGGGGGCGGTGCCAAGCACGACGATGCGGTGAGGTCGAGGGGAGGGCGCAGGCAGGGGAGGAATACTGGGCCGGTGGTCGCTGGCGTTTCAAGGAAGATCGTCAACACTGACTGGCTGGAGGTAGATGAAGGCGATCTGCCCGTTCTTTGTACATCGGACAGTGCAGAAAAAATTGACTGACCTATTTGCTTTCAGTCGACTATTATTTTCATAGAATCCTATAGTAATTTGGTGTGCCATGCATGTTGTAGAGCTATCATATGTCTCCCTTCATTTATTTCTCACCGACCTGCTATCTGCTACCTTTACACTGTACTAATTGTGCGCACACTTCACCCATACTCACACTATTGTTTTTTTATGCATGGGTATTTCAGACTCTGACGCAGTGTTGATGAATGCAGAAAAGAAAAGACAGAAGTCGCTCCAGTGTAATTCGAAGATAAGCACTAAGCGTTTTAGCACTCTAATGGGTGTAGTGTCAGCAGTTGGAGACAGTAAACCTAGCTCTGCAGTTGATGATCTCAATTGCCACACACAACCATCCCAGGTGCTTGCTTTAACTTCGCGTTGTCAAATGTGGTTGCATGTTGCATATGGTGTCTAGCTTGTATTGCTTCCAATTTGGTTAAATTGCATCTGCTTACTTTACACATTATACCTTTGATAATGACATGCCTTCCTATTTTTGATACATACTACATATGTCTATTAACCATGTTCGTACATCAAATTAATGCTCTTTTGTATCCCTCGTCAATCACTTATGATGAGACAGTCACCCGAGTGGGTTACTGTGAGACGCCCTACTCGTTTAAAGAGTGCAGTGTCATCCTCCCCACATGATTCTCAAGAAACAGCAAGGCTAAATGAAGATAGTCAACGTAGCTCTCTAGTTGATCACCGCAATTCCCCCACACCACCATCGCAGGTGCTTGCTCTTACTTGGCAGTGTGATATGTGGTTGCATGTTGCATATGGTGTCTACCTTGTAATGCTTCTAATTAGGGTAAATTGCATCTGCTTAGTTAACACATTATACCTGTGAATATGACATGCCTTCCTGTTTTTGGTACATACTACATCTTTCTATTAACCATGTTCTTACATCAAACTACTTTTCTTGTGTATCCCTCATCAATGCTCCTAATTTGTTAAATTGCATCTCCTTAGCTTACACATTATACATGTGAATATGACACACCTTCCTGTTTTTGGTACATACTACATCTGCCTATCACACCATGTTCTTACATCAAACTACTGTTCTTGTGTATCCTGCGTTTATCGCTTATGATGAGATAGGCACGCGCGTGGGTTAATATGAGACGCAATACTCTTATAAAGAATTCAATTTCATCCTCTCCACATGATTCTCAAGAAACAGCAAGCCTAAATGAAGATATTGAACGTAGCTCTGTACCTGAAGACCGCACTTCCCCCACACCACCATCACGGGTGCTTGCTCTAACTTCGCAGTGTGATATGTGGTTGCATGTTGCATACGGTGTCTAGCTTGTAATGCTTCTAATTAGGGTAAATTGCATCTGCTTAGTTTACACACTATACCTGTGAATATGACATGCCTTCCTATTTTTGGTACACACTACATCTATGTGTTAACCTTGTTCTTACACGAAACTACCTCTCTTCTATATCCTGCATCAATCACTTACGATGAGTCACCTTTATTCGTTGCATATTGCATATTATTTCTAGCCTGTTGCCATGTATTGCTTCTAATTTGGTCAAATACATTTGTTAGGGAACCCTTTTAATTTGGCAGAGTGATATTGGTTTCATCTTTCATATGGTTTCTAGCTTGCATCGATTCTAACAAGTTCAAGCACCTTGTGCTTAGTTTACACTTTATACATCATACATGTCAATATGTCACGCCGTCCTATTTTACATACATATTCCATCCTCCTATCATGCGGCTGCCTTACATGAAAGTAGTGTTCGTCAGTATCATGCATCAATGAGTTCTGAAGAGCAAATTTTATTCCTTTTTCTTGTGGGTTTGACTTGACAAGGCAAAATCAAGAAAGAGGAAGGAAAAGAGTAAGGAAGGCGATGATGGTGGTCCTCTGCAGCAATGTAAACGGACCATTTGTACCGATTCTCCTTGTACTGATAGTGCATTACAAGGTCCAAGTCTCCGCTCCCCTACTCCACCATCCATGGTGCTTGCTCTAACTTGGCAGTGTGATATCTGGTTGCATGTTGCATATGGTGTCTAGCTCTTATTGCTCCTAATTAGTGTAAACTACATCTGCTTAGCTTACACATGATACATGTGAATATGACACGCTTTCCTGTTTTTGGTACATACTATATCTGTCTATGACACCATGTTCTTACATGAAACTACTCTTCTTGTGTATCCTGCATCAGTCACTTATGATGGGACACCTTTAAGTTGGCCGTGTGATATTGGTTTGCGTCTTGAATATGATTTCTAGCATGTATTGCTTCTAGTTTGATGAACGCCACCTATGACGAGACAGTTTTAACTTGGCAGAGTGATATTGATTGCACCTTCCATATGGTGTCTTGCAGTGTTTCTAATTTGTTGAAGTGCCTTATGCTTAGTTACCACATCATAGGTGTGAATATGTCAAGCCGTCCATTTTTTCGTACATATTCCATCCTCGTATCATGACTTTGCCTTTCATCAGAGTAGTGTTCGTCAGTATCATGCATGAATGAGTTCTGAAGAGCGAATGGTATTCCTTTTTCTTGTCGGTATGACCTCACAATGCAAAATCAATAAAGCTGAAGGAAATTGGCAAAGCATTGGATGATGGTGGTCATTCCAAGCAACTGAAACGGAGGTTATCTACAAATTCTACCCCGCCATCCTCCCAACAAGATTCACAAGACAACGCAAGGCTAGACAGTCAACATAGTTGTGTAGATGATGAGCACATCTCCCCTACTCCACCATCACAGGTGCTTGCTCTAACTTGGCACTATTATATGTGGTTGCATGTTGCGTATGATGTCTAGCTTGTATTGCTTCTAACTTTGTTGAATTGCATCTGCTTACTTTACACATAATGCCTGTGAATATGACATGTGTTCCTGTTTCTACATCAGACTACTATTCTTGCATATCCCGCATCAGTCACTTATGATAAGGCACCTTTAAGTCACCACTGTGATATTGGTTGTGTCTTGCATATGATTTCTAGCATGTACTGCTTCTAATTTGTTGAAACGCCATACAGTTTGAACTTGGCAGAGTGATATTGGTTGCATCTTTCATATGGTGTCTAGCTTGCAGTGCTTCTAATTTGTTGAAATGCCTTCTGCTTAGTTACCACATCATAGGTGTGAATATGTCACACCATCCTGTTTTTCATACATATTCCATCCTCGCATCATGTGTTTGACTTTCATCCGAGTAGTGTTCGTCAGTATCATGCATGAATGAGTTCTGAAGAGCAAATTTATTCCTTTTTCTTATCGGTTTGACTTCACAATGCAAAATCATTACAACTGAAGGAAATTAGTGCGGCAGTGGATGATGGTGGTCCTTCGGAGCAACTCAAACAGGGGGTCTCTACAGAATCTACTCCACCATCCTCCTAACAAGATTCGCAAGACAACACAAGGCTGGACAGTCAACGTAGCTGTTTAGATGATGAGCACATCTCCCTTACTCCACCATCACAGGTGCTTGCTCTAACTTGACACTATTATATGTGGTTGCATGTTGCATATGATGTCTAGCTTGTATTGCTTCTAACTTGAATTGCATTTGCTTACTTTACACATAATGCCTGTGAATATGACATGTGTTCCTGTTTGTAGAACATACGTGTACATGATGAGCACATCTCCCTACTCCACCATCACAGGTGCTTGCTCTTACTTGGAACTGTTATACGTGGTTGCGTTTTCCGTATGATGTCTAGTTTGTATTGATTCTGATTATGTTGAATTGCATCTGCGTAGCTTACAACTTATACCTGCAACGATCACTTAACCATAAGACACATTTAACTTGGGACTGTGATGTAGGTTGCATCTTGCATTGTCTTCTAGCTTGTACTGCTTCTAATTTCTTGAAATGGCACTTACGACGAGACACTTTTTACCTGATAGAGTGATATTGGTTGCATGTTCATATGGTGCCTAGCTTTTTGTTGAAATGCCTTCAGCTTATTGTTTTTTCATACATATTCCATCCTCCTATCGTACGTGTGAATATGAAACGCTGTCTTTTTTGTATATATTCCATCCTCCTATCCTGCGCTTGCCTTACAACAAAGTAGTGTTCGTCTGTATCATGCATCAACCAGTTATGCAGAGCTAATTTTATTCATCTTCTTGTGGTTTTGACTTCATAAGGCAATAACAGAAAATGGGAAGGAAAAGAGTAAGTTAGGGGATGTTGGTGGTCCTCCGCACCGACGCAAACAGAGACTCTCTAGATTTGCCACTGCTACTGCTAATGAAGTTGAAGTCCCAAGTCTACATGATGAGTTCATCTCCCGTACTCCACCATCGCAGGTGCTTGCTCTAAGTTGACAGTGTGATAATTGGTCTCATGTTGCATATGTTGTCTAGCCTGTATTTCTTCTATTTTGATTAAATTGCACCTGCTGAGTTTATACGTTATACATGTGCATATGACATGGCTTTCTATGTCTAGAATACACTACATCTATCTATCATACCATGTTCTTACATCAAAGTACTATTGTTGTGTATCCCGCATCAGTCACTCATGATTGGACACTTTTAACATGGCAGTTTGATAGTGGTTGCATCTTGCATTGATTTCTACGTTGTACTGCTTCTAATTTTTTGAATTGCCACTTATGACAAGACACTTTTAACTTGGCATAGTAATATTGGTTGCATCTTTCATATGGTGTCTAGCTTGCATTACTTCTATTTTCTTGAAAATCCTTCTGCTTAGTTTGCACATCATAGTTGTGAATATGTCATGTCGTCCTGTTTTTCTTACATATTCCATCCTCATACGGTTGTCTTACATCAAAGTATTGCTTGTCTGTATCATGCATCAATGAGTTCTGAAGAGTGATTTTATTCTTTTGTGTTGTGGGTACAGCTTGACATGGCAAAGTCAAAAAGAGCAAGGAAAATAATATAGTAGGGAGTGTTGTTACTCGTCGGGTGAAACAGAAAAGGTTCTGTCGTCGAGATTCTGGTGGTACTTATAGTGCAGTAGAAGGTCCAAGTCCACCGGCTAAATCTACAAACACAGTATCACCTGCTCCACCAGCTGCAGCATCCGCTTCAACTTTACCAGCATCTCAACCAGTTACTCGTTCATTTGCTCCAAAACTGGCCAGTTCCCAAGCTGCCTTCACACCTAACACTACTTCCGAAGCACTACTGACACAACAGGACTTGGCAAGATCAGATGAACCTCATGAGCATCAACACCAAGACGGTACCTAACCGAGTCAAGTTGCAGTTGCATGCTCCTTGATATGAACTCTCATAGTTTGATGTACACTAACACTTTCCATATCCGTTGTTGAACTAGCACCACGGCGCAAGCGGAAACAGACATCAGGGATAATGCTTGACAAATTAACAAAATCTAAAGTAGGAAGAATGGAGATCCATTTTGAGGCAGGTTTAAAAAGGCCACGTGATGCTACAGAGTCAGCCAAGTTAGTATCAGAGGCAGCCGTTGCCGTTAGGTGTCATGCACGTATCCTCCCAACGTGGATCCAGTATAGGAATCAGAAAGACAATACCCAGTTTAACACCTTCCTTGACCATTTATCCGTAAGTAATGTTATTCATCGCAATTGGTAATATTGTCTTGCTCTGTCCCATACTTTCTAGCTTCCTCCTAATAAGACTCACATTCTTTTTTCAAAAGATGAGGTTCAAGTTGGATCCGAAAGATGATGCAACTAAACAAGCATGCACTCATGTTTTTCAGTCTGCTCTATGACAGTATCGATACCACCTTAGAAAATCTCACTTTGAAGGCAAGGCTAACAATGAAATCGCCCAAACATCTCTAGTGGAATATATTACAGATGAAGACTGGACAGCCCTTGTTAAACACTGGTCTGATCCAAATTATCAGGTAGGCTATATGTATTTGATCAGACAACATACTGAACTTGTATTTATGTATGTGCCTTACAAGTGTATCTTCTTCTAGGCTAACTGTTTGAAGAACAAAACCAACCGTTCTAAAGTGAAATTCCAACAGACAACAAGATCTCGTAGCTATATTGCACACTGCGAGGCTCTTGTAAATAGCTGCTACTTCCTTCTTTTTTTTGTGCCATATTATCATATCTATATTGACTTGTTCCAAATACAGAGGAAAGCCCGTGCGGACCAAAAAGAACCTGAACCGAATGCAGTGCAAATCTTCAAGGATTGCCACACCAGCAAGATGAAGGGCATGAGCACACCAGTTCAAGCTGCTGTTGTAAGTCCTTACTCCTCCTGCCTTGAACTGATTGGTACTATGATGTGTTCTTTTAACTACTTGGTTTGCAGCCAATGTCAGTTACTCTATTCACTTTTATTCACAGTTGTCTTAACGTATCATTTCACCTTACATGGTTTAAAAGAGATGAAGGATATTCTTTTGGTCTTGATCTGTAATCTAGTTGTTATGTTCACGTGCGCACACAATGATAAAATAGCATGTTTGTTTTATATCTGTTTGCCCATGATATGAATGATGTCATACTATGTTCATCCTACTTTAAACCATGTCTCTTTATCCTTAGATGTCAATGAATGTGAGGAAATAGACAATACCGTAGGCATGCTACATGGACATATGTTCCGAAAGTGATTTTATTATGTAGTTGGCACTACAATACATGCTAATGTATTACAGTAGTTCACCAAAATAAGTTATGTATAAACGTTTAACCTACTTTGTTTGTTTTTATCTCATTAGTAACTTATCTGGTACACTAATGTACAAGTTGAAACTTTCAGGAAGCTATGGAACAAATGATTGAACAACCACAACCACCTGAAGGTGACGAGGCTACTACAGGCACAATGTCACCTCTTGCTACAGTGCGTCAGTATCTCTCCACTAACAGTGCAAAAAGCACCTTCCTGCGTAATTCTGGGTTGGTTGTCAAGGTAACCTCGTCCAAATCGCCTACTGAACAAAATCTTCCTGCTAGACAGAGTGATATATCTGTGCTCCAGACACAAGTCCAATCCCTAATGGATGTTGTTTCGGAAACAAGAATAGTGGTTGAGAAATGTCGTCAAGATATGAATGGTTTTGAAACCAGACTATCAGACATTTGCTTCGTTGTTCAAGAGCAATGGCGGAAAAAGGTGGAGATCGTGCTGCTCCATCAGATTCTACAGCCTGAAACATTAGCACTCAGGTCAAATGATTTGTGCTTCTATACATCTGATGGTGCTTTTATCTGGAAGGACTGTAAACTTTATGCCAACAAGCCTTTTGTTGTATGGTTGGAATTTATTTTGTTGTGATACAACATTTATGATGCTGCCTCAGGCTGCAGTAATTACGACACTATTTTTGTATAGTGTAGGTTTATCTTAGTAATGTATTCGGCCGAAAGCTTCGTAGGAGCCCAACATGCCAACATTTGTCGGGCCCATTCCAATTGGGCTAAAAACGATTATGGGCCGAAATTGGCATGTAGCCCACTAAAAATATCTGGGCCTAAATCAGCATAAGCTTTCATATTTTTTTGGTTGGCCTGTGCCCATAGTGGGCCTTTAACATGCCTAAACATAATTTGAGCCCTCAGTAAAAATAGGCTGTTTAGAGGTGTAAATATCTCAAGCCCATAAAAAACATGGGCCTTTAATAGACCGAAAGTGAGATTGGGCCCTGATTGTGCCAAATAACCCACTGGACTTAGCAGGCCGAAATGGTGGCCCATTTACGATGCGGATCTTTGACAGGCCAAAATTCGGACGGGCCGTAAATGCGCTGACCTAATACACAGGCCTTTAACAGGACGGAACTTCGGTCGGGCTAGATTATCGTCATTTTTATATGGGTCGTTAATGGGCCCGATATGACGTTGGGCCACATATAGCCCATGGTTTACGTCCGGCATTAAGAGGCCAAAAATGACAACAGGCCGAAAGTGGCCCAAAGCTATAGTGGGCCTCTAACAGGCCGAATGTCAGACATGGCCGAATATGACCCAAATCCTTCATAGTCGTTTATGGGCCGATAGTTTTGATGGCCTATAAATGGGCCCAAATGAAGCCGGACCTTTAACAGGCTGGAAATACGCCGAGCCGTAATTCGGATCAATTACTTAGCGGACTGTTAACGGGCCAGAAGTGACCATGGGCCGCGTTGACGACAAGTTTAGGACATGCCGTTGATGGGTCGATTTGACAGAGAATGTTGGGCCTTTAGCTGGGCCGGCCCATTGTGGTCCGCAAAATCTTGTGGGCCTTTAGCTGGGACGGCCCATTATGGTCTGCAAAATCGTGTGGGCCTTTAGCTGGGCCGGCCCATTATGGTTCGCTAAATTTTGTGGGCCTTTAGCTGGGTTGGCCCATTATGGTCCACTAAATCTTATGGGCCTTCGGTTGGGCCAGCCCATTTAAATTTTGTGGGCCACTTTTGGGCCGGTCCATGTGTCAACATATCATAGGCCCATCTCGACCGTTGGATGAGTGACACTTGTGCCAACGCGGAGCTGACGCGTGGATCCGTTAGCCAATGAGAATTTTACACGTGGAAAATCGGCATTGGTCGTGGATGTTAACGGGTTATCGGATCCAAAATCCGACCCGATAGCTTAACGGCGTTCCGTTACGGTGGATTCCACGTGTTGGTCACCCTTGACGAAAGCACTTCTGTGACGCGCGATTTATCGTCATGGAAGTGGACACTTCCATGATGATAATTTTGGCAATGTCATGGAACACTTCTACGATAGCACAAGTATGACTATCTTGATTCTGTCATAAATTTGTCATGGTTGTACATGCATGACAGAAAGCGCGACCTACTGTGTCAAACACGTATCATCACAGAAGTGTATTTTTTTGTAGTGTAGCCGGTTTACGCCCGGTGGTAATATCCCGAGCAGTAGGTCCCAGATTGATTTGAACTTGTTCATGTCAATCTTCAACACTTAGAAAAATTCCTCCTTTGCATCTTCACCTTGATCTTGTAAACCGCCGTGATGTCATCCTCCAGGATCATGATAAATCGCCATGACATCACTTATTATATAAAAATTATACACCTCACCTTTAGTTAATGAGCCTCCGACAATCGAGGCGACCGCTCCGTTATATATACAATTTTCGGGCTCCTTGATTCTTGCGCCTGTCACCTTTCCATTTACCTTATAAATAGGACCAAGGGTCATTTTCTTTTCCCCCCTTCGTCTCCTCGCTTCTTCTTCCTCCTCGCGACGCCCCTGCACCCGAGCGCCGCCGTCGTCATCGAGCTTCGCCTCTGCATCTCTGTTGGCCGCTACATCAACCTGGTTGCATCAGAAAGACGTGGCGTACCTCCGCTACCTCAACAGCTGCTGTGAGCCTTTCCTTCTTTCCTCTATAGATCCATTAGGGTTCACACGGGTTCATGTTGCTCTTCTCGTGTTCTTCTTCAGCCCATAGATAACAGAGCTCGATCTTGACGTGTTCCGCACAGTAGCTATGGTACTCCTTGTCTCGGCCATTTAAACCAAACCTTAAATACCTAATAACTTGATCTGGACCTTTTGTGAACTTCTTCGGTACCAAACCTTTTTAAGTCTCAATATTTTTCCTTTTCATGACTTATAGTAGATCCAAAATTTTAATGCAATCTTGTGAAACTTGTTTTACCTTACTCATTCTTGCCTTAGATCTGCATCTTCCTTATCTGCATAGGCAGTTTATCCTTGTAGAAAGTAATCTATCATATACCCTTAGTCCCCTTTTAAACCGCCAATTCTGTTATCTCCGCTGTCATACTCCGGTTAAAAAATATGTGTATACCTCTGTTTCTGCTTATCGCTTTATCATTCATAATTGCATAAGCCTCCGGTTTATCAATTTCACATGCTTGGATTCCTTTTCCCTGTTGTACCTTATACATCACCATGAATGAACCGTAACCAGCATTATTTTCTTCCCAGCTGTTCACTTGCAATGGCCAAGCAGTTTTATTCCTGCAATTGGGTCCCTTCCCGGGTTACTGAGGAGCAACTGAACGGAATGGTTAGGATCGACACCTTACCAAAGAAGAATGAAATCCGGTGGCGAGTTCCTGGGCCAAAAAATCCTCCTACCCCCAAACATAATGAAGTGGTGGTGTTTGTTGATCATATAGGCCGTGGCTTTAAACCGCCCGGATCAAAGTTTTTTTCGAGATGTACTCGCTAGCTTTCAGCTCCATCCTCAAGATATTGGACCCAACTCAGTATCCAATATATGCAACTTTCAAGTCTTTTGTGAAGCGTACCTTCAAGAAGAACCAACTATTGAGCTGTTCCGGGATTTCTTCCATTTAAACCGTCGCACTGAGTTTGTAGATGGACCCAATACAGAACTTGGTGGCGTCTCCATTCAGAAAAGGAAAGAGGTTGAGTTTCCTCATGCCAAACTTCACAGTCACCCCAAAGAGTGGAATCAAACTTGGTTCTATTGCAGAGACACCTCTCCTGAAGATGAAAACCCTCTGTCGGGTTATCGTGCTCACCGGCTTGCTAATACTCATCTGCTTCCGCAACGACTAAGTGCCCAGGAACGAGCCTCGTACGCACCTCAACTCACCAAGCTAAGAGCCTTCCTGGCCAACAGTTTAACAGGTGTGGACTTCGTCCATTGCTGGATATCCTGGAGCATTTTGCCGTTAAGTCGCCGCTCCGGCTTAATGTGTGAGTATACTGGTGATGTACAAGACTCTCAACGTCATATCAATATTCAGCTAACAGATGAAGAAGACACTGAGTCTGTGAAGAAAATGTTGAACGAACCGGAAGCTGTCTGCAGCAAGACCGGGTTAAGTCCCTTTTATACACAAAACAAACCGCCCGCTGTAAGTATTGTCTGTGCTTCCGCTTTACACCTGATATTTTTAGACTGTGCAATCTTTGAATTCCCTCTGCCCATTCTTAAACAGGGTGATGATCCGTTCTGGAAAAACAAACCTCAAGAGAAAGCGATGAAGCCTTCCCGTCCTAAAACAAAAGCCGTCAAGAAAACCACAAAGAGGAAGGCACCTGAACCCATCGGTTTCGAGCTTGATGACGACCCGGATGATCCGGAAGTAGAGGTAGAACTTGATTCACTTGGTTCACTTTTCATGCATCTCATTGACAATGATATTTATCAGGAGGACGTTGAGGGCAGCCAAGTTGACGATGCAGAGGTAATTATCCTTTCCTCCGTTTTAGACTCTCTGCCAACACAAAAAAATCCATCAAGCAGTCCGGAAAGTAAGATTTTCTCATCCTCTTGCTCATTTGGACCCAACATTTATTTTGAAGAAGCAGCAGCACGAGGCTCGCCGCACAACTCGGCACAGCAGCCAAAAGGTCACTTCGACCGGTTTACCAGACACTTGGGTTTGAAAACGCCGATCTGAGGTCTCACCCACTTCTGGCACTTCTTATCCCAAGGCAGGCTATTTTCGACAACCTCTTAATCTGTCTGATTCGAATTATCAGGTGACACCTCCTTCATCCTCTGGCGAGTTAACAGCGACACAACCCCCCTCCCCCTCTCAAAACCGTGGTTGGGTAAGTATTTCAACCCAATCTTTTGATGTTTCACACTTTATATGCTACACTAACCTTTGCATCTTGTTCTGTTTAGAGCCAAAGCCAGAACCAGTAAGAAGGCTCGGGTGAATAACCCGCCCGAAGACCATGTTGTTATTGAATCGGAGCAAACTTCAAAACCGGAGGGTCCATATACTGAGGCCACATTTGATGAACCGCCCCCTCAAGATCATAATGTTGATGATCAAGCAGAAGTTGATACTACTGTGCTAGATGATGAACCGGCAAGTCCAATCCGGGCCGATGACAGACCTTCTAGTCCAGTGAGGACTACTGACATTCCATCAACTCCAGAAAAGGCTGTTGGAGACAAAGAAGGCGAGGTTATCATTACCGGTGTTAGCCACACCTCTCCTGGCCATCCTGTTATATTGGCAAAACATAGTGCCAAGGAAGAGCGTGCTGCCATGGAGAAAGGCAAATGGAGCACCAATTTATCCAGCTATGCCCATCTTAGTGCTCAAGAACTCCACTCTGGTTTTCTAAACCGACTGCCCTCAAACCGTGACTATGAAGCCGGTTTGGTGAATCTGATGAAGGAGCACTATGGGTTATTTTCATCACTTTTTCCTTTCTTAAATCCAATTTGTAAGTACCAACTCAAGTAGCCCTCAAGGGCTGGTTTATGATGGTACTCATAAATCGGGACTTTGTAATATCTCAACCCTTGCATACTTATCCTCCATATGTCAGGTGATCCTTTGAAATAAACCGGTACTTTATCGTTGTATTCCTGTAGTTTTCCTCTGTGTAGTCCCCAAGGGCCGGTTTATCTTTCCAAGGTGAACCGGGATTTTACCCAATGCTCTGATTTGAACAAATGTACATTAGCCCCCAAGTGTCAAGAATAATGCTTGCATTGTACTTGAGACTTGCAAAAAAATTGACGACAGAGAAAATAGGCATTAGCCCCCAAGTACAAAGTGCATAACTTGTTATACGCTTGGTACTTCAAATATACATAGCCCATTGATGATATATCTTGCCTTTGTAGGCCGAGCTGAGTAAGAAGGATGCTCAAACCACTGACCTTCAAGAGAACATTAAATCTCAGCAAGCGGAGGCTTCCAAGGCCAAGGAAGAACTGACTAATGCCTTAGCAGCCATCGAGAAGCGGAAAGAAACCTTTAACAAAGGGCGTGCAGACTGGGAGACAGAGAAGGCCGGTTTAACAAAGAAGGCCGAAGACGCAGAAGCAGCCCTGAAACCGGTGGTTGAAGAACTGACCGGCTTAAAATGACAGATTAACGCCATGACCTCTGTTGTATTTGGTGAGTATCCGCATATGAAGTTTTTCCAATCCTTAATATCTTATCAAAGACCGGTTTACTGATGCCTTACTGTGACAGGGACCCGCATTACTCATCTGGGCTCTGACATGCGGATGAAGCTTAAAGCGGCCTATACTTTGATAGAATAGTTGTATTCTGGATCCCAATGAGCCATTTGCACTGCAGCTTATAACAAGCCTCCTCCAACGCTGATAAAAGAAACCATCGAAAAGCTGGCCATGCTACCTGCCCGGTCGGATGAACTGAAGAGATCAGCCGCAAGGTCAGGTGCGCTGACCGCACTAATCTGGGCTAAGGCGTGGATTCCAGATCTTGAACCGGCAGATATCGGCCAAGGCTACCCCAGCGTGAAGGAAGATGGCACAAATTTCAACAATGATGATCTCCGAAGGCTGACAAAGGAAATGTGGCCTATAGCGAATTAATTGGCAGATGACATGGATCTATCTCATTATCAACCGATTTATGATGTTGAGGGGAAAAGACAGCCCACGCCGATTCGTGATGTAGAAGATCTTGTTCCGCTGATTTGTAAGCATACTTATGCCCCTGACATTGACCCTTCCAACCTTATTCATGAAGAAGCCATTTTTCAAGCCTTAACTGGAATCGATTGGTCAACGATTGATTTCCAGCGACTGGTTAGGGATGAGGAGAATGCGACCGCTCAAGATGACCCTCAATCTTCAAGTCATCCGGATGAAGAATCTTAATCCGGAAGCCGGTTTAATCATTTGCCAACTTGTTGAAATAATTATCCTGTGTGGGCACTAAATTGCCTTGTAATAGGCTAGTTCAAATACTTATATGCTTATGCCATCGAGCATACTTGTTTTGCTTAACATTGATAACTCGGCATGCCTCTGGGATCTATTATATGCTTAATCCACAGTGGCTTCATTTTGCTTATTCCTGCAAAAAAATTGAAAGTCTCCTAGCGGTTAACCGCTAGACGGGTCATGGTGCCCAAACATATATATAACCTGGATGCCGAACCAAGGTTGTAATATGTAGATATAAAATAGATGATACATGTGGTATATCTCGTTTGGCCTACCAACTGTTGTTATAACAGTAAGGTGATAACACCAATCTGGAGTGTTGATGACTCCTTGCATCCTTGTCGGTTCATACCGAAATCTTTCCGGGTGATGGTAAACACCAGTTTATGCATATAATTGTGGTGACCTGTAGTCAAACCAGACCGGAGCAATATTATTGCCGGATTAAAACTGACCATGTACTAACAACTTAGCGTTGAAAGCCATGCCGGGTTGTAATAAACACCGGTTTATCAGAAAATATTCATAAATCCCTTATCAAAAGATGTTTAAAACAACAAATACAAAAGAAATGTGCAAGGCGTTTCATGGGCTGCCAGGCCCTAAATCAAGGCTTTTCATGGGCTGCCAGGCCGCTGAGTTAAACCATTTGTCAAAGCCTTTTAAGATGGACCTCAATCTTTAACCAATCATCGTTTTAACGTTGACAAGTTCAGCGTCTATGAGATTGACTTGTCAAACGTTTGATGGGTCATACCAGGTTTACCTGGACGGAGTGGCCTACTTAAAAAGGCAGGATAACCCGGGGTTTTAGGTGAATGCACCTGGCTTCCAAGCCTGGCTTGATAGCCTATTACAAGGGTGCAAGCTCGTTGTTCTTTGAGAAGCAAGGAGCCCCCAAGTAATATTTGAGCTATGCTCAGTGGTTACCTATGTTTGAGTTGTGCTTTCTACAACAGACTCTCTTTGGTTCCACATAATTTCCTTTTGGCTTTAAGCCTATCAAGAGGTGTAGCTATGGTGTAAATACAACCAAGCCCCCTAGTGATCTCCCTTTTTGGTCTTAAGCCGCTCAAGAGGTGGAGCTATGGTTCGAATACGACCAAGCCCCCTAGTGATTTCCTTTATATCTATGTGGCCTTATTGGTCGGGTTAGTAGAACTCCGCTTTGTAAGTAGAAGCCCCCATGGAACCACACATGATGTAAAAAAGAACAGAGACCCCGCTTTAGCTGAGGCTCCGGTTTATTATATAATATATACATTGTCATAAGTATGTACATAAGAAGAGCCTGCGGCTCAAGCATAGTAAGGCCGAAGAAGGGCTATATTCCATGGCCGCTGGGTCTCCTCCTCCGATTTGCGTGAGTATTTATGCTCTCGAACGTCGATAAGGTAGTATGACCCGTTATGCAGGTTTTTGCTGATCACAAAAGTTCCTTCCCAAGGTGGGGATAACTTGTGCATATCAGTCTGATCCTGGATGAGTGGGAGCACCAGATCGCCCTCTTGAAAAGTTTTGGTCTTAACCCGGCGGCTGTGATAACGTCGGAGATCTTGTTGATAAATCGCCGAACGCACCGCTGCTAGATAACGCTCCTCATCTAACAGGTCCAGTGAGTCATGTCGTGCCTTCTCATTCTCAGCTTCAACGTAAGCCATCACTTGGGGCGAGTCATGACGGATGTCACTAGGGAGAACCACCTCTGCTCCGTAAACCATGAAGAAAGGCGTGTACCCCGTCGATCTGTTTGGTGTGGTGTTGATACTCCATAACACAGAAGGTAACTCCTCCACCCAACAACCCGGCGTCCGCTTTAAAGGAACCATAAGCCGGGGTTTGATTCCTCTCAAGATCTCTTGATTTTCCCTTTCTGCTTGACCATTAGATTGAGGGTGAGCCACTGATGACACATCAAGCCGGATGTGCTCTCGTTGAAAAAATTCCTCCATAGTGCCCTTGGATAGATTAGTACCATTATCAGTTATAACATTGTGTGGAAAGCCAAACAGGAATATAACCTTTTTGATGAATTGGACCGCCGTGGCTGCATCACACTTACTGACTGGCTCTGCCTCTACCCATTTGGTAAGCTTATCAACCGCCACCAACAGGTGGGTCTTTTTGTCCTTGGACCTCTTAAAGGGTCCAACCATATCTAGCCCCCAAGTTGCAAACGCCAAGTGATTGGAATCATTCTCAACTCTTGAGCCGGAACATGAGCGCGGCGTGCAAATTTTTGACAACCGTCACACCTTTTTACTAAATCCTCAGCATCAGCATGAGCCGTCAACCAATTGAAGTTGTGACGAAAAGCCTTAGCCCCCAAGGATTTTGAACCGGCGTGGTGACCACAATCTCCTTCGTGGATTTCTCGCAAAATCTCACAACCCTCTTGAGGAGACACACAACACTGAATTGCTCCTGTGATGCTGTAACGATGTAGCTCCCAGTTAATGATGGTCATTGACTTGGATCGCCGAATTACCTGTCGGGCCAAGGTTTCATCATCCGGTAATTCACCCCGGTTCATGTAAGCCAGGTACAGGACTGTCCATCCTTTATAACATGCAAAGCCGCCACCAACTGGGCCTCCGGGTCAGGAATAGACAACTCATCCTCTGTGGGTATCTTGACCGACGGATTATGAAGTACGTCGAGGAAGACATTAGGTGGCACCGGTTTACATTGAGAGCCTAGACGACTTAGAGCATCCGCCGCTTCATTCTTTCGCTGGTCTATATGGTCAACTTGATAACCCTTGAAATGACCAGCCACTATGTCCACCTCTCGTCGATATGCAGCCATGAGTGGATCCTTAGAATCCCAAGTGCCAGATACCTGCTGAGCCACCAGGTCCGAGTCATCGAAGCACTTAACCTGACTTAAGTTCATCTCCTTAGCCATCCACAGACCATGAGTAAGGCCACATACTCAGCTGCATTGTTAGTGCAAGGGAACATTAAGCGGAGAACATAACAAAACTTGTCACCTCATGGAGAAGTTAATATGACTCCAGCCCCCGAGCCCTCCAACTGTCTAGACCCATCAAAGTGAACGGTCCAATATGTGTTATCTGGCTTTTCCTCCGGTGCCTGCAACTCTGTTGAATCATTGATGAAGTCGACCAGTGCTTGGGATTTGATTGCTGTGCGAGGCGTATATTTTATCCCGTGAGGTCCAAGCTCAATAGCCCACTTGGCAATCCGGCCAGTTGCTTCTCTGTTTTGAATGATATCTCCTAGAGGGGCTGAACTAACCACTATGATGGGATGACAAAATAATGCTTGAGCTTCCGGCTTGCCATAAAAACCCCACACACCAGCTTCTGCCAATGCAGATACCTCTTCTTTGATTCGATAAGTACCTGACTGATATAATAAACCGGCCGTTGAACCGGATACTCCTTTCCAGCCTCCGTGCGCTCCACAACAATAGCCACACTAACAGCCCGGGCATTAGCAACCACATATAGCAATAAAGGCTCTTTATCGACCAGAGCTGCAAGGACAGGCGGCTCAGCTAATTGTCTCTTCAACTCCTTAAACGCTTTATTAGCTGCGTCGCTCCAGAAAAAGTCATCCATTTTCTTTAGCATCTGGTATAAAGGGATAGCCTTCTCCCCAAGACGACTGATAAACCGGCTCAAAGCCGCAATCCGGCCCGCCAGACGCTGAACGTCATTGACACATGCTGGTTTAGCCACAGAGGTGATAGCTGTGATCTTCTCTGGATTAGCCTCAATGCCCCTGTTAGACACCAGAAAACCCAAGAGCTTGCCTACCGGAACACCAAAGACACATTTGTCCGGATTAAGCATCATCTTATAAACCGGGAGATTATTAAAGATTTCCTTCAGGTCCTCTATCAATGTTTCCTCCTTCCTAGATTTCACCACAATATCATCCGCATAAGCATGAACATTGTGCCCAATCTGTTTATGAAGACAATTCTGAACACAGCACTGATAAGTCGCCTGGGCACTCTTGAGCCCGAAAGGCATAGACACATAGCAAAAGGCTCCAAAGGGAGTTATGAAGGCTGTCTTCTCCTGGTCCTTAACTGCCATTTTAATCTGATGATAACCACAATAAGCATCCAGAAAACACACACGGTCACAACCTGCTGTAGCATCAATAATCTGATTAATACACGGGAGAGCAAAGGGATTAGCTGGACAGGCTTTGTTCAAATCTATGTAATCCACACACATACGCCAAGTGCCTTTTTCTTAAGCACCAGCACCAGATTAGCTAACCACTCAGGGTGAAAGACCTCCACAATAAACCCTGGTGCCAAGAGCCGGGCTACCTCCTCACCAATAGCCTTACGCCTCTCTTCATTGAAGCGGCGAAGAAACTGCCTGACCAGTTTAAACTTGGGATCTATATTAAGGGTGTGCTCAGCGAGTTCCTTCGGTACACCTGGCATGTCAAAAGGCTTCCATGCAAAGATGTCCCGGTTCTCACAGATGAACTCGATGAGCGCGCCTTCCTATTTCAGATCTAAGTTAGCGCTGATGCTGAACTGCTTGGATGAATCACCAGGAACAAAATCAACCAATTTAGTCTCCTCTGCCGATTTAAACTTTAGTGTCGGATCATGCTCTGTAGTTGGTTTTTTCAAAGAAGTCATGTCTGCCAGATCAAAATTGTCCTTATAAAACTTCAGCTCCTCTGTGGCACAAACTGACTCAGCATAAGCTGCATCACCCTCTTCACATTCCAAAGCAGTCTTCCTGCTCCCATGTACTATGATGGTCCCCTTATGACCCGGCATCTTAAGCTGTAGATAAACATAACACGGCCTCGCCATGAACTTGGCATAAGCCGGTCCTCCCAACAGGGCATGATACGGACTCTTGATTTTCACCACCTCAAAAGTCAACGTTTCTGACCTTGAATCATGATCATCTCCAAAAGCCACCTCTAGGGCTATCTTGCCCACTGGATACGCCGATTTACCAGGCACCACACCAGGAAAGATGGTGTTCGACGGTTTAAGATTCTTATTCGTCAATCCCATACGGCAGAAGGTATCATAGTAAAGGATATTGATACTGCTTCCCCCATCCATAAGCACCTTGGTGAACTTATACCCCCAACTTGAGGTGCCACCACTAAGGCCAGATGACCCGGATTATCAGCCCGGGGTGGGTGATCCTCTCGACTCCATAAAATTGGTTGTTCAGACCAACGCAAACACTGAGGCACTGCCGGTTCAACAGAGTTCATGACCCTTTTGTGAAGCTTCTGATCACGCTTACACAAGCTAGTAGTGAAGACATGATACTGCCCACTATTCAACTGCTTCGGATTGCTCCGATAACCTGACTGCTGTTGCTGCTGATTCCCCTGATGGTTATAACCTCCCTGATTGCCTTGATTACCTTGATTGCCATGTCTGGTCTGATGGCCTTGGAATCCTGAACCGGAGCTACCGCCTCCATAACCCGGCTCATGAAAACCACCTCCTGAACCGTCGGGCGGGCCATTGTCGTATTGGAACATATTGGAATTTTTGAACTCTCGCATGATGAAGCAATCCTTCCAAAGATGCGAAGCTGGCTTCTCCTTCGATCCATGCTTTGGACAAGGTTGATTTAACAGGCGCTCCAGATTGGGGCCTGACCCTCCGCCCCTCTGGGGCGGCTTGCCCTTACGACGCTGACCATTATCCTGAGCATTGGTGTTAGCCACAAAGTCCAAACTATTGTCTGCCTTGAGCTTACCATTGTTCCCATGACCTGCCGGATTCTGCTGCTGCCCCTTGGCATTGCCGTTCTTTTTCCCCTTCCCCGTTTTGTCATCCTCAGACTCAGGGTCTTTGGTACTAACTACATCGGCATATTTCACCAAAGCAGCCAGAAGGGTTGACATGTCATTGCAGTGACGTTTGAGCCTTCCCAACTTCAGTTTTAATGGCATAAACCGGCAATTGCCTTCCAACATCAAAACTGTTGTATCCGCATTGATGCGGTCCGACGAATGCAGAATAGCTGAGACTCGTTTCACCCAATGGGTTGTAGACTCCCCATCCTTTTAAACACAAGCGACCAGGTCCACAATCGACATAGGCTGCTTACAAGGATCCTTAAAATTCTGGATAAACCGGTTTTTTTAACTCGGCCCATGACCCGACGAAGTTAGCCGGTAAGCTCTTTAACCAAGTACGAGCTGTCCCCTCCAACATCATGGTGAAGTATTTAGCACACACCGCTTCATCCACATCTATCATCTCCATCACCATCTCATAACTCTCAACCCATGACTCAGGGGGTAAGTCGGTAGTGTAATTGGGCACCTTACGAGGGTTAAAATCCTTGGGCAGTCGTGCGTTACGCAAAGCGGGGTTGAGACACAGCACCCCTAAAGAACTGAAGACCACACCTGGCTCCACTGAAGCGGTAGGACGAACCGGAGTAAGCTGACGAGCCGCATGCTGTGCTGCTAACTCAGCTTCTCGACGTGCACGACCATGATCCACCACATCCTGCGCATTAGCACCACCACCTGTCGGGTTATGCCCTCGCGGCGAGTTACGGTGACGTGCACTGCTTGACACGGCCGGTTCATCCTCAATGTGCCTGATGTAGCTCCGACTCGGACGGGGGGTGGAATGAATCCTCTCGCGACTATGCGAATAAGCCTGCTGCTGGGTTAAAGATGTTTGAAGGAGCTCTCTGGCCCGTCGTGTCTCAATCGCCACTGGTGACTCACCGTCAGTCGGGAGGGCTGCCAATCGTGAAACGGCGGCCACAATGTTATCCAACGGGTTGGAGTAATTCCCCGGGGGCATCGGAACATACTGTGGCACAATGTTGTTCTGACGAGGCGGGTCCATCGTGCGCAGCTGAACCGGCACTCCTGTTACTGGTGCCTCCGTCCGGTTTATCACTGGCTGGTTACTGGTCCCCGCTCCTAGCATGTTGAAGAGGTTTCTTGGCTCATAACCCAGCAGGAGAGGTGCGACCGGTATCTCCTCCTCATGACATCATCTGAGGCACTCTGATCCAGCCTAAGCCGGTAGGCCTGAGCTTTTAACTCGGCCCGTTCTGTAGCCATCCTGACGTTCTCTGCTGCCAGGTCCACTTTAGCCTGAGTTATCTGATCTTTCACCTTTGCAATCTCCGCGTTGTGCTGATCTCGGTTTGCTGCATCCACCTTTGCTGCCAACAACGTTGTTAAAGCCTCGAACAAATCAGACAAAACCTAAGCCGGAAGCGGCGCAGAGCCCCCTGCCCCTGCTGGCGTTGCTTTTGCTGAACCGGAGATCATTGCCATAGCGGTAGAAGAGGGCTGTGCTGACTCTGTACCGGCCATGAAGACTGCGACCTGGGTTGGCAGATCAAGGGGGTCCGGAATACTGTTGCCATTGGAACCTCCACTAATCCTGCCATCCTGTAACTGGTATAGCGACTCGGTCTCTCCGGTCGAAGACTCGTCATCGGAGCAGACAACGGTTTCACCACCAGATGTCGATCCATCCTCATATTCCGCTCCGTGGATGACACCTACAAAGACATGCTTTACGGCGGGCTGAACCGGGGCAGAGCTTGCACGCTGAGCCGTCTCTATGGTGTTGGTGCAGATGTCCGGCTTAGGGCCCGGTTCACCGATCTTGCCGATGAAGACGTGAATTCCACCAAAGGGGACCCGGTACCCGTATTCAATTGAACCGGCCTCGGGATCCCATCCCGCGTCGTCGATGTAGAGCTTGCCGCGACGACTCTTAGTCATCCGGCCCATCGCGTATCCCTTGAGTCCTTCGAAGCTGCCCTTCGAGAACTCGAAACCATCGTGCGATAGCCCCACGGTGGGCGCCAACTGTCGTGGTTTTGTCACGGCAGATGTCCTCGTGAAAGGACTTAGTCGTGGATCCATCGCTACGGGTTAGCTTAAAGGGGTTAAACCAAACAAGGGACACAAGAGTTTTATACTAGTTCGGCCCCTTCGATGAAGGTAAAAGCCTACGTCTAGTTGTGATGGAATTGCCGGGGTTTCGATGACCAGGGAGCGAATCCTCTTTACCTGGCTCTCGAGTTGTTGTGTGTTGTGTTGTCCCTAAACCACCGCCGGGTCGTCCCTTTATATACATAGGTGGACACCCGCCGGTTTACAGAGTCCCGAGGCCGGATCATAAACGTGTCCGGCTCGGTCTCTATTCCTTCTAACTTACAATACAAGTTACATATTCATGCTGGTTTATGTCTACAGGCCTTAACCCGCCTTTGGGCCTTGGGTCTTCCTGAAGCGCCACCATCCTTGTATTCATGGGGTAATCCGGCCTCTCCTAGCCGGTTTACGCCCAGTGGTAATATCCCCAGCAACCGTCGTGCTCTAAAAGATATAAGAGAAGCACTAGAGCAAAAACTACATAGCTCAAAAGATATAAGTGAAGCACATAGAGTATTCTAATAAATTCCAATTCATGTGTGTCTCTCCCAAAGGGTGTGTACAGCAAGGATGATTGTGGTAAACTAGAAAGCAAAGACTCAAATCATACAAGACGCTCCAAGCAAAACACATATCATGTGGCGAATAAAAATATAGCTCCAAGTAAAGTTACCGATAGACGAAGACGAAATAGGGGATGCCTTCCGGGGCATCCCCAAGCTTAGGCTTTTTGGTGTCCTTGGATTTTACCTTGGGGTGCCTTGGGCATCCCCAAGCTTAGGCTCTTGCCACTCCTTTTTCAATAATCCATCAAATCCTTACCCAAAACTTGAGAACTTCACAAGACAAAACTTAAAAGAAAATCTTCGTGAGCTCCGTTAGTAAAAGAAAACAAACCACCACTTGAAGGTACTGTAATGAACTCATTCTTTATTTATATTTATGTTAAACCTACTGTACTCCAACTTTTCTATGGTTCATAAACTCTATTACTAGCCATAGATTCATCAAAATAAGCAAACAACACACGAAAAACAGAATCTGTCAAAAACAGAACAGTCTGTAGTAATCTGTAGGTTTCGTATACTTATGGAACCCCAAAAATTCTAAAATAAATTTCTTTACGTGAGGAATTTATTTATTAACCATCTTAAAAAAGAATTAACTAAATATCTCTCTCCAATAAAAAATGGCAGCAATTCTCGCGAATGCTAAAGTTTCTGTTTTTTACAACAGGATCAAAAAGACTTTCCCCAAGTCTTCCCAGCGGTTCTACTTGCACAAACACTAATTAAACACAAAAAACACAACCAAAACAGAGGCTAGATAAATTATTTATTACTAAACAGGAGCAAAAAGCAAGGAATAAAAATAAAATTGGGTTGCCTCCCAACAAGCGCTATCATTTAACGCCCCTAGCTAGGCATCTATAATTTTAATGATGCTCACATGAAAGATAGCAATTGAAACACGAAGGGAGCATCATGAAGCATATGAAAATCACATCTAAGTCTAACATACTTCCTATGCATACGCATTATATAAGCAAACAAATTATCAAGACAAGCAAAAACTGGCATATGCAAGGAAGGAGAAAGAAACAATAGCAATCTCAACATAACGAGAGGTAATTTAGTAACATGAAAAATTCTACAATCATATTTTCCTCTCTCATAATAATTACATGTGGGATCATAAGAAAATTCAACAAAATTTCTATCACATAAAATATTTTCAACACGATCCACATGCATGCAAAGTTGACATTCTTCCAAAATAGTGGGATCAACATTAACTAAAGTCATGACCTCTCCAAACCCACTTTTATAAGAAAAATCATAAGATTGAACATTCTCCAAATATGTGGGATCTAAAGTTGACACTCTTCCAAACACACATTCAATAATATTGCAAACACTATTATCAATCTCATATTCATCATGGGGCTTAAATAAATTTTCAAGATCGTAAGAAGAATCACCCCAATCATGATCATTGCAACAAGTAGTAGACTTAGCAGAACTAGCATCCCCAAGATTAGGGTTTTGCATATTATTAGAACAATTGAAATCAATAGAATTTATAGTAAAATCATTGCAATCTTGCTTTTCATTCAAGGAACTATCAAGTGTAGGTGCAATAGCAATAAGCTCGTGTTTAACATAAGGAACTATAGCAAATTCATCTCCATAAATATTGGCATCATGGCTATAAGTATAGAAAGCATCATGTTCATCAAGGGATATTTCAATCAAATCATCAGAGTCGTGATTATCTATAGATTCGTGCATATCCTTATTTTCTTCCAAAGCAACGGTCATTCTCTCAATAAATTTCTTAACATAGGCATTATTTTTAGATTCCTAGAGAGTAATATCATACTTTTCAATCAAAGAAGCAACTTCATAAGCACCCTTAAAAGCAACAAATTCTTCAATTTGTTCGATATCGTAGTAACTATAAACACCCTTTGCATAATAAGATAAAATTTCATTATCATTAAACTCACATAGGTAGGGGAGGTGTTTTTAGGGTTCTTAGAGCAACAAGTAAAATCACAAATTTCACAAAGATTCCAAGCATAACATAGCAATCTGTTTATTTGATCCCATAAGAGTCTCCCTTTTTCAGACAAACGGTGACGCACAAAATGAGCATGCTCATCTAAAGATTTCCCATCAACTAGGCTAGTTGGGGTTTCAGCACAAGCGCATAAGGATAAAAGATGATCCAAGTAGAACACTTTAAGTGGATCCATATCAATAGACTTTTAGCAAGCAAAGATGCAAGCAAATATAAGGCACATGGAAACACAAAGAAAGATACATACGGGAAGAAGGAGAATGGAAAAAGGGCGAATAAAACGGCAAGGGTGAAGTGGGGGAGAGGAAAACGAGAGGAAAATGGCAAATAATGTAATGCGAAGGATAAGAGTTGTGATGGGTACTTGGTATGTCTTGACTTAGCGTAGATCTCCCCGGCAACGGCGCCAGAAATCCTTCTTGCTACCTCTTGAGCACTGCGTTGGTTTTCCCTTGAAGAGGAAAGGGTGGTGCAGTAAAGTAGCGTAAGTATTTCCCTCAGTTTTTGAGAACCAAGGTATCAATCTAGTAGGAGACCATGCGTGAGTCACCTCGTACCTACACAAACAAATAAGAACCTCGCAACCAACGCGATAAATGAGTTGTCAATCCCTTCATGGCCACTTGCAAGAGCGAGATATTATAGAGATGATAATAATAAGATAAATATTCTTGGTATTTTTATGATATAGATTGAAAGTAAAGATTTCAAAATAAAATAGATTGGAAACTTTTATGATGGAAAATAGACCCGGGGGCCATAGGTTTCACTAGTGGCTTCTCTCAAGATAGCATAAGTATTACGGTGAGTGAACAAATTACTGTCGAGCAATTGATAGAAAAGAGAATAATTATGAGAATATCTAGGTATGATCATGTATATAGGGATCACGTCCATGACAAGTAGACCGACTCCTGCCTGCATCTACTACTATTACTCCACACATCGACCGCTATCCAGCATGCATCTAGAGTATTAAGTTCATAAGAACAGAGTAACGCCTTAAGCAAGATGGCATGATGTAGAGGGATAAACTCATGCAATATGATATAAACCCCATCTTTTTATCCTCGATGGAAACAATACAATACGTGTCATTTCCCTTTCGGTCACTGGGATCGAGCACCGCAAGATTGAACCCAAAGCTAAGCACTTCTCCCATTGCAAGAAAGATCAATCTAGTAGGCCAAACCAAACTGATAATTCGAAGAGACTTGCAAAGATAAACCAATGATACATAAAAGAGTTCAGAGAAGATTCAAATATGGTTCATAGATAATCTGGATCATAAACCCACAATTAATCGGATCTCGTCAAACACACCGCAAAAAGAAGATTACATCGAATAGATCTCCAAGAGAATCGAGGAGAACTTTGTATTGAGATCCAAAGAGAGAGAGGAAGCCATCTAGCTAATAACTATGGACTCGAAGGTCTGAGGTAAACTACTCACACATCATCGGAGGGGCCATGGAGTTGATGTAGAGGCCCTCCGTGATCAATGCCCCCTCTGGCGGAGCTCCGGAAAAGGCCCCAAGATGGGATCTCTTGGGTACAGAAGGTTGCGGCGGTGGAAATAGGGTTCCGTGGTGCTCCTGGATGTTTGCGGGGTATGTGAACATATATAGGAGGAAGAAGTAGGTCGGTGGAGCAACGAGGGGCCCACGACGGGGGAGGGCACGCCCAGGGGGTAGGCGCACCTGTCGGTGTCAAAACCGACAGATCTTGGGTAGGGGTCCCAAGCTGTGTATCGTGGATAGATGGGTAACAGGAGACAGGGGACATGATGTTTACCCAGGTTCGGGCCCTCTCGATGGAGGTCAAACCCTACGTCCTGCTCTTGTTTATATTGATGGAGTATCCAGTACAGAGTTTATCTACCTCGAGATCATATGTTGTGATCTAAAACCTGAGGGTATGATGAATAATGTCATAATAATCTATTGACTAGCCTGGCCTCGGCTTATATAACATACCAGAGGCCTAGGATAACAAGAGTCCTAGTCGAGTACGTCGGTGGAGAGGAGTCCTTGTCTTGATCACCAAGTCTTGTGGAATCTTCCTCGTATATGTCTTCGGCTGTCCGAACTAGACCATGAGTAAACGGCCATGGGGGTCCTCGGCCCAATCCAACTGATCGGGAGAAGATGTGGTGACTACCCCCTAGTCCAGGACACCATCAGTAGCCCCCTGAATCGGTCTTCAAGTTGGGGACGCTCCTCGGTTCTTCTGAAATGTTCTTCGTCTTCGATCGTCGGTCTTGAAAACTGGTTCAACAAATCTTCCCATCTTCTATTTTGAGGATTGCCTAGCTAAATCTGAAGATCTCACACGTCGGGTATCCGAGGAGCCCTTTAAGTCTTCGGCCTTTATCAATGCCTTGTTATTTTTATGCCATACCTCGGGTTTGAAGTTATTCTCGGGCAGCAGTGTCCTTTTGTGTCCGAGCTCCAACGCCGGACTATATTCGAGGCATCTTTTGCAGACGAGCACCAACGCCGGACCGCTTCCAAGCTCCAACGTCGGACTATGTCCAAGCTCCAATGCCGGACTATATCCGAGGTGTCATAGATCACCTTGGTTCAAAAAAGTTGAAGGAGTTTAGCCTAGCTTAATGTCGGAAATGCCCTCTATGGAGCCAGCGACTGGCGCCCGAGCTTTATGCCGGACTGCTTCCGAGGTGGTGCACCACCCCGACTGTGGGCTGATTTTTTGTCAATATTTTTATTGGTGCAATTTATTCTCTGCCGAGATATATAGCCCGTAGCCCTCAAGGTGTGTATCGGTCTAAAACCCGAGATGAACCTGAAGGATGACATAAGACCGCTGATCCCACTAGCCGCTGAGACTCAGGTTGATTTGCAAAATCGGTCTGAAGATCAACTCCTAGCTCGGCAGAATACTTCGGGACACAAAAAGTGGTGTGCAAAGTCCTCGAGACTCAGGTTGGGTGCGGCCGACCAACCTGAGGATCATAATCTCCTCAAAAACTATATTGCACTTAAATTTTCTGCACTGGATTGCCAATGCAGTAGCCCCCGAGACACTGGTCGGGTGGCAACACCAGATCAGGGGATCATTGCGCCCCTTTAATATTAGTAAATGATAAGCCCGAAGCCCAGTAGCCCCCGAGCCTTAATGCGTGCACGGGTGGCCGAATTAAGGATCGATATCCTGAGTAAAATCACAAATTATGTGTAATGATTCTATGTATCCAAGTGCTTTACATCATTAATGCTCGGATCCGCATTGTACAAAACTTTGTTGACCGATCATCGGCTTCCACCTCCTCGGCCAGTAGCCGAGGGGTGTTTTTCCTACTTTATAAAGCCTTTATGAGGGCAAAGATTTACGACAAACAAGGCAATCTGGCCATACGGTTTTATAAACAAAGGTATGCAGATAGATATGTTATATTACTGTTTAACATAATAACTGTCTTCCAAAGAAAATAGTCCCGCTATCGGTTCCTTTCTTTGGGTTGTCATGCTAAGCATGATCATGAAACCTCAGCTCTAATGTAAGAGCAAAATATTGAAGATTTAGTTTGGGGAAAGTTCCCGAACTATGTGGTCTTTAGCGAACCAAAAATTTTACTTCTATCGTTGCCGACCAATTATATCCTTTAAGATCGCTAGCTTTCAGCTTCACCTAGTCTGAGGTACTAACTCGGACGACCCGATAGTAACAATCACAGAGGTGATCCCTTTACCGCCTAGCCAAACAATCGGGGACGTAGGGGTAAGCACAGGAGCCAGGCAACCCAGCTTGGCCAAAATCGCAAGTCAAATTGATGCATATTTATGGCTTTATAACGATGATTGTGGAAGGCAGCCTTCGTATATTAAATACAAATGTTGATTATATGTTTATTTTGACTCCGTTGTGAGTGTTTATCAGTTGAAAGTGGCCCATCGTTGGCTTCCGCCTCCTTGTAGATGCTACACAAGGTGTTTTTGCAATAACAAGACAACCCTTAGTCAACATCTCGGTGCCCGAAGGCGGTTGTGTTAGCGGAAATGAGGCAATCAGATATGCTGGCTTTATAACTTTCACTTAGTCATAGGAGCTTAAAGTTGGGAGGCCAGTTACTAGCCCCCGGTAGTGTTCGGCGATAGTCGAGGTCAAGCCGTAAACACTTCGGCCAATGTTATGAATGGCCCGTCATTTAACACGGGGTAACCTCTATCGATCTTATAGTTTAACACAGTCATCCGATCGCTGACCTGTTTGCGCTTATTGTGGCAGTCAGTTTTCGGCTTTCTCCACTGAGGCGCTTAATCATGCTAGCTGGAAGCACAATCGCAGTGGTTCTCCCTTTGCGCACCTAGCCGAACAAAGCGGAACATAGGAGGCAAGCACAGGAGCCGGGCAACCCAACTATTGACCGAAGACACAATTCGAAACCGATGCATATATAGCAATATCCGAGAATGTATTTGCCGAATCTCTAAAGGTGTCCGGCATTGCACTGCGAGACTTATGCTGGAAACACACAAATAGTTTAAAAGTGCCATAGGCTTGGAAAACCAAAAAACTTCAGTAAAAACTGGACGTCCGAACTGGATCAAGTGTTGGGTACCAAATCGAAAATTGGTCTTAAAAAAAGGTGCTTCTGTCATGCTTTAACATGACGCATCCTATCTCAAGACTTCAAGCGGGTCAGCCTACGGCTTCAACCTCCTATCGCGAAGGCGGAGTACTTCTCGTTAGGCCAGTTTAGCAAACTAAACTCTAGCGGCTTTGAGAAAGAAATTAGGCTCCTCGGCTATAGACCACACACTCACGTCGAAAAAAGGAGTGATAGAAAAGGACTTTGCAACGACCAAGAAGAAAACACATTTACTATAAAACAGCTCATATAAATTATAAGAGCCCCCAAGTGACTTGGGTAAAAGAATTTTATGTATAATGATTGTATGTACCAATGTACTTATATCATATCTGTGTTCACCCGAACTTTAAACGCGTCTTAACCAACCATCGGCTTCTCCCTCTTCGGTCAAGGACCGAAAAGTGTCATGTGCTCCACCTGTCGAAAGTATCGACGGTGTTTCCGATAACCAGGCAATCAGGCCATAAGGCTGTAACAGACAAAGCGCGCTCAAGGAACTTATGCTATATTACTGACGAAGTGTAAGAAGCATATTCGAAGAAAATAGTACCTCCACCGATACCTTTCTTCGGTTGCTCATTGTTACTATGAGACTTGTGCAATAGATTTTTTGTACTCATGAGTTCCGTTGTGTGCCGACCATGATTGAAAACAATAAGAGCGCTAGCTTTCGGCTTCACCCAGTCTGAGGTACTAACTCAGATGACCCGGTAGTAACAATCACAGAGGTGCTCTCTTTGCCGCCTAGCCGAACAATCGGAAACGTAGGGGTAAGCACAGGAGCCAGGCAAGCCAGCTTGCGAAACACTTAAGTCAACACGGTGCATATTGTGGCGTAATACACGAACAAGGAACGAAGCCATACAAGTATAATCATATGCAAGAGGAAAGGCTTCATAAAGGAAGCCCCTAAATAAACGGGGTATTTGAATTTGTGTGTCACAAACAAAGTTTTGACAAGGAATTTTGTCACAAACAACTTTTTGCCAAAAAGTATAATGCTTGGCCAAACCGAACAAAATTTAAAACTAAAAGTTTTTGAGCATGAAAGCGACTTAGATGGTTAATGTGCTCAGTATTGATGACGCGGTCCGAGCTTACGGCGGGATGAGCTCCCAGCCCCCAAGCCGGTCTCGAGGTGGCAAAGCAAAGAGCTCGACCCTCCGAAGTGGCGACATAGCATGACCGATGCAGGCCGGCAGTGTGACGCCGAAGTACCCGGCGTGGGTTAATGAAGTGAGGACGAAGCCCCCAGTCCAGCCGAGGTGATGTGGTATGTCTGTGCACCGAGGTGACAATACTGCCCGACCCAGATTGGGGATAATAGTAATAATAATAAAAATAATTTTTTTTGCATAATTAATAATTTATGCAAAGTGAGTAATAAAAAAATATGGCTTGTGTGCTGAACACTCGATAAGGTAGAGATCCTTCAGCGATGCCGGAGTCCCGAGGCAACTGAACATGTCGTTATGGCAGTTCGTCCAACAAGGTGATCAGCCAATTTATGCCGATTGGGACAACGACGTCGACTTGCCAAAGTGACCGCGTGACGCAGTCGAAGTCGATCACCTACACACATAAAATAGTGCAGTCCAAAAAGGATAATTGCTTTTTGTAAAAATAATTTATTGAAAGAGACGTGGCCTGGCGCCGAAGTCAATGTCGATGTAGGGTGTCGGCGTGACGCGGTGAAGGCGTGGCAAAGCCTGAATTCACGGGCCGGTCTGAGTTCCGGGTGCGGCATTCGCCGAACTGTATACGAAAACTGACCGAACCACCATGCGACCATCGTTAATGCGGCCACCATTTGATAGACCTGTGTGTAGATGATGAAACAAACCAGAGTAATAATTCCTTGGAAAAAATAAACCCAAGTAAGAAAAAATACTAGGGTTAATAGCACCTGGTTTATCTGTTGTAGCGATCTGAAGAAAGGTTACTCCCAAAATTGGGACTCGATCCGCACACTCATTGCCTAATGGGCGATAAAGCGGCGACATGGCGATACTGGCAAAGGTTGGATCGCCGAGGCAAAGCCCCCGGTCCAACTAACGCGACGAAGCTAGTCGGCTGGTGACGCCGAAGTCACCGGAGTATGTTGATGAAGATATGGTGAAGCCCCCGGTCCTGCCGAGATGATGGAGTAGGTCGGTAAGGAGACGCTGCAGCTGCCATGTCAGCCGAGGTGTTGAAGCAGTTCGGTATGATGGACATAGGCTTGAAAAAGCAATAGTGCGGCCATGCTGATGCATGTCATAATTTGTGACGCAGCCAATGCCGTCTTGATGAAGTGACCATGTGACGATGCCGGTGTGCCCGTTCCGTGTGATCCGTGGGGCGGCAATGTTGGTGACTATTTATCCTTCGCGATGCCAAACTCTTGTTCGGCTTGCCCAGATGATGATCCGAAGAAGTTGAGATCTGCTCAACAAAGCGACGACGCGTCTAGCACAGGTCGGCAGCTGTGGAGCAATGTTGTCGGGCCGGTTTGACACCAGCACATTGAAGATCATATTGGAAAACAGTTTAAAATTAGCGGGATGTGTTTCGGAACAAAACACAATACCCCATACAAAACTTCCTTCAAAAAGGATGTCCGACATCTCGTTCATAAAAAATACGAACTCAGGTCGGATTCGTTCTCGCGCAGAAAACAGATATGAAAAAGTGGTCCACTCATCGGAAGGTTCCCGGAGTTTGAACAGTCGGCTCGAGCTTCAATTTGGAGGGGCGGTAGATATGGGAATTCCGCAGCAGATGAACTGGATCTTCCAAAGGACCTCTGAGCTAAGCTCTGGAGACCACGCCCTAAACTCGTCCGGATTCCCGTCCAGATTTGACAGGGCTCCGGTATATCATAGATTGTCGGAGATTCCTCCATTGAAACTCGACGAAATTTTGCATGGTTGTTGTAGACTTAATTCCGCACAATTCCATCGAAGGAATTGTCAAAGCGATGCTTGAGGAGGTGGTGGCAGCGGATACAAGTTCGCTGTCCGGAAAAACAGCACGGTCGCCCGAGGGCAATATTGACGTTGAGCCCCCGAGCTCCGAGGATAATTCCTCCATGATCATGATAGTGATCGGAGTTGATGTTGATGAAGGCCCTCGTCCGAACATGACTATCGGAGGCAGGGCACAGTCCTCGGTTAAGCCGAGGTGACTAGTCGAGCCGGTGACGAAGATGCCGACGTCGCGGTTAATCTGCAGACAAGCCATCGATCCTTTGCCGATCACACGGCGGAACTCTCAATGAAAGCACCATTGTTGGTGTCAAAACCGGCAGATCTCGGGTAGGGGGTCCCAAGCTGTGTATCATGGATAGATGGGTAACAGGAGACAGGGGACACGATATTTACCCAGGTTTGGGCCCTCTCAATGGAGGTAAAACCCTATGTCTTGCTCTTGTCTATATTGATGGAGTATCAAGTGCAGAGTTGATCTACCTCGAAATCATATGTTGTGGTCTAAAACCTGAGGGTATGATGAATAATGTCATAATAATCTATTAACTAGCCTGGCCTCGGCTTATATAATATACCAGAGGCCTAGGATAACAAGAGTCCTAGTCCAGTACGTTTGTGGAGAGGAGTCCTTGTCTTCATCACCAAGTCTTGTGGAATCTTCCTCGTATATGTCTTCGGTTGTCCGAACTGGCCCATGAGTAAACGGCCATGGGGGTCCAAAATTGGCAGATCTTGGATAGGGGGTCCCAAGATGTGTATCATGGATAGATGGGTAACAGGAGACAGGGGACATGATGTTTACCCAAGTTCGGGCCCTCCAGATGGAGGTAAAACCCTACGTCCTACTCTTGTTTATATTGATGGAGTATCAAGTACAGAGTTGATCTACCTCGAGATCGTATGTTGTGGTCTAAAACCTGGGGGTATGATGAATAATGTCATAATAATCTATTGACTAGCATGGCCTCGACTTATATAACATACCAGAGGCCTAGGATAACAAGAGTCCTAGTCGAGTACATCGGTGGAGAGGAGTCCTTGTCTTGGTTACCAATTCTTGTGGAATCTTCCTCGTATATGTCTTTGGCTGTCCGAACTAGCCCATGAGTAAACGGCCATGGGGGTCCTCGGCCCAATCCAACTGATCGGGAGAAGATGTGGTGAGTACCCCCTAGTCCAGGACACTGTTAGCGCCCCCTGCCTCGTGGCCGCCTCGTTGATTTCTTGACGTCCACTCCAAGTCCTCTGGATCACGTTTGTTCCAAAAATCACGTTCCCGAAGGTTTCATTCCGTTTGGACTCCGTTTGATATTTCTCTTCTACGAAAACACTGAAATAGGCAAAAAAACAGCAATTTGGCTGGGCCTCCAGTTAATAGGTTAGTCCCAAAAATAATATAAAAGTGTAAAATAAAGCCCATTAACATCCAAAATAGATAATATAATAGCATGGAACAATCAAAAATTATAGATACGTTGGAGACGTATCACCCCCTCCACCATAATCCACCTCGGTCATATCATAGCGGTGCTTAGGCGAAGCCCTGTTCCGGTAGCATCATCATCACCGTCATCACGCCGTCGTGCTGACGAAGCTCTCCCTCGACAATCTGCTGGATCGTGAGTTCATGGTATGCCACCGAGCCAAACATATGCAAATCGCGGAGGTGTCGTACTTTTGGTACTAGGATCGGCTGATCGTGAAGACGTACAACTACATCAACCGCATTGTCATAACGCTTACGCTTACGGTCTACAAGGGTACGTAGACAACACTCTCCCCTCTCCTTGCTATGCATCACCATGATCTTGCGTGTGCGTAGGATTTTTTTTCAAATTATTGCGTTCCCCAATAGGAAGAGCCTGCTGCACCTCCTGCCAAAACATAGAAGATAATGGGGGATGCCATCAGGACTAGGGCTGCTCCTTCTAAGCCCAAGTCTGCCCCCAAGCCTTCAGCTCCAGCTCAAGCTCCCGAGACAATAGCTCCAAAGTGATCAACAAGGAACATCTCAGCTGCAAAGAAGAACAAGGCTGTAGTGCCTGAAGTTCAAGAAGAAGAAGAGCCACTAGTGCTTAGGAAACTCAAGCCCAAGATCCCAGATCATAATGATGATCATCCCGTGGCAGAGAACATGATGTTGAGAAAGGATGCAGGTCTGAGACAATGGAGGAAGACTGATCCTTATGCCACTCGAAGAAGGACTACTGTGGACTATCGCTTTCACACCAAAGAGCAACATGACTTCTATGAGACTGTCCTATTGGATAAGAAACCATTGTTTGTGACATGAAATGGGTGGACTAGAAATACATTGAGTCCAATGAAGATTACTTTCCTCATGTGCATGAGAGTTCCAGGATGAATGGTGTGGACAAATTTGTTAGAAGTCGACAAAGTGGAACGATGAAATGATAATGCAGTTCTACTCCACAACTCACTTCTACCCGGATGGTAAGATAATGTGGATGACAGAAGGAACCAGATATTAGTCAACAATATCTGAATGGGCCAAGTTGACCAATGCCCCCAAGGAAGAAGATAATGATATTGATGTGTATGGTAAGCCTAGTGTAACACCCTGGTTTTTGACCCTTTTCTTTTTCTTTTTGATTTATTTGGTTTTTGCTCTGATGTTCTTTTTGGAGTGGATATGTAGACTTCAAACCTGGGAGACCTTCATCTCTTCTCCTCCCAAGTGGCTTATCATTCTCAAAACTTTCCCAAGATCACGTCATTTCTATTCTAGCCAACCTTTTTTTCGGGAATATTCCATTTTTTAAGGAATAACCCTATTTGCCCTAGGTTGTGAAGCAACCTATATTTCCTTCTTCCAAAAAATTCCCAAATAATTCTTAGAATTTCTTTGGGTCATATGTTGCTCAAATATGCCGAGACTTTCCTTTCCTAGCCCTAAAATAATTCCCCAATATTATTTCTTCATTTCTATCCAGAGTGGCCTTGTGTGAAGGAAGTCCCACCTATCCTTTCTTGATTGCTCCGAAACTTTTTGGGCATGCTATCTCATCCAATTAATTTCATCATGCCAAAATTCAACTTCATTTGCCTAGCCAACCTTCCTCAGTGATTTTTCAAAGTTTCTATCAAACAGAAGCCATTGTGAAGGAAGTACTAGCTAGGAGTTCCCAAATGAGTAGAAAATTTTCATGCCTCTTCATGTGCTCATATCATTACCCTCCTCCAATTTTCAGCCCCATACAATCAACTATGTGAGAACAATTTCAAATCTTTGATTCTATTAATATTTTTAGGTTGTGAAGCAAGTATAATTTATATTGCTTCATTAATTCTGAAAATTTACCAGATCATGCTCCTACCCATATCACATCTCTCCACAAAATTTGGGACAATTTCATCAAGCAATTTTCTCCCCAATATTATTGCAAGTTTTTGGACAGAGAGGATGTTTGTGAAGCAAGTACCATTTTGGCAAGTCCATTTGGTATGAATTTTTTACAGCATCTTAATATGTCCATATCATCATGATCTACCCAATTTGAGCTCAAGTGGTTACTCTATGTGAGTGCACCATCTTGATCTTGTTTCTGGACCAATTATGCAGTTACAAAGCAACCCTGTTGTTTTGTGGTCCAATTCCCCTCATAACCCCTAGGATCATAATCCTTCCTACCCTAATCACCTCGGACATCATATTTGTCCATTAGCTATTCTCTTCTAATCACAGGGGTGCAGACAAGTTTGATACAGGAAACCTTAGGTGATCACTCCCATATAACCACAGTAACCCAGATCAAGCCATAACCTCATAAATGATCTATTTTGGAAGGACTACCAGCTAGACAATGTTTTGGGTGCCAGAGAGAACGGGATGCCTCGGTTCACGGGTGACCGCGTTGGTGGTGCGACGGTGCACGCGCTCTACAGCATTTGGCCACGTCCAGGACGTCGTGTAGCTCCGGCCCCTCCCCCTCTCGTCATTCCTTCATGCCCATGCATGTTTAGGAGGATCCCCTCGTCGTCGCCTTCACCCTGGACCCCTCTCCCCTGGATGTAGCTCGCTCATTGGCGCTCGCTGCCGTGTGCCAATGGACAAACAGTGCTCGGAGCCGCTATTCGCGCCGCGGCGTCTTCCTCCCCGTGCCCCTGGGCCTCCTCTTCCCCGTGAGACCCTCCCCTTTTCCACTCCCGTCGCCTACCACCGAGCTCGCGTGCACGCCCACGCGTCCGCGGCTCCGGCCACACGTTCGCGGCAACGTCCAGCTCGACCTCCATCCCCCTCGCCTATTTAAGATGCCCCGGCCTCGGTTCTCCTCTCCACTAGGCCTCCCTCACTCTCAATCGACCTCCAACACCACTAAAACGAGCCGGGAGGTCTTCCTTCCCCATCTCCGGCAAGGCGTTCGCCGCTTGGTCCTCTCCCTCATCCCACCTCTCTGGTCCAGCTTTGCCCAAACTAACTCCACCACCAAGCTCAGGGAAGCCCCCTGACTCTCCTCCACTCTTCATCTTCTCCTCCGATGCACTGATGCATCGTGCCCTGATGTCTACTACGCAACTTTATTCTTGTAGACACGTGTTTGTCCTCCAAGCGCAGAGTTTTGTAGGACAGTAGCAATTTTCCCTCAAGTGGATGACCTAAGGTTTATCAATCTATGAGAGGTCTAGGATGAAGATGATCTCTCTGAAACGACCCTGCAACCAAATACAACAAATTTCTTGTGTCCCCAACACACCCAATACAATGACAAATTGTATAGGTGCACTAGTTCGGCGAAGAGATGGTGATAAAAGTGTAATATGGATGGTAGAAATATATTTTTATAATCTGAATAAATATAAACAGCAAGGTAGAAAATAGTAAACAGGCACAAAAATGGTTTTGCAATGCTTGAAAATGAGGCCTAGGGTCCGTACTTTCGCTAGTGCCATCTCTCAACAATGCTAATATAATTGGATCATATAACCACCCCTCAAAGTGCGATGAAGAATCACTCCAAAGTTCCTATCTAGCGGAGAATATAAGAATAAATTGTTTGTAGGGTGCGAAACCACCTCAAAGTTATTCCTTCCGTTTGATATATTCAAGAGTCCGTACTAAAATAACACAAGCTATTCTTTGCGTTCGATCTATCCTAGAGTTCGTACTAAAATAACACCAAAGCAAATTATATTCATAATACTCAATCCAACACAAAGAACTTCAAAGAGTGCCCAAAGATTTCTACCAGAGAAACAAATACAAGAACGTGCATCAACACCTATGCATAGATTACCCCAATGTGACCGCGGGAATCCGCAAGTTGAGTGCCAAAACATATATCAAGTGAATCAATACGATACCCCATTGTCACCATGAGTATTCAATTGCAAGACATATATCAAGTGTTCTCAAATCCATTAAAGTATTCAATCCGATGACAACAAAATCTCAAAGGGAAAAACTCAATTCATCACAACAAAATAGAGAGGGGAAAACACCATATGATCCGACTATATTAACAAAGCCCGTGATACATCAAGACTATAACATCTCAAGAACATGAGAGAGAGAGAGAGATTAAAAACATAGCTACTGGTACAAACCCTCAGCCCCGAGGGTGGACTACACCCTCCTTATTGTGGTGGCCGCCATGATGATGAAGATGGCCACCGGAGATGATTCCCCCCTCCGGCAGGGTACCGGAACAGGTCTAGATTGGTTTTCGGTGGCTACGGAGCCCTGCGGCAATGGAACTTATGATCTAGGTTAAAGCCAAGGGATTTCGGAATATTTGGAAATTTATAGTGCAAAGAAGGGTATGGGAGCCACCGAGATGGGCACAACCCGCCTGGGCGCGTTAGGGGGCCCGGGCGCGCCCTGGTGGGTTGTGCCCCCCTCGAAGCACCCTCTAGGTGCTGCTTTGGCCCATCGGGAGTCTTCCGGTCCATAAAAAATCCACAAAAAGTTTCACGGTGTTAGGACTCCGTTTAATATTGATTTTCTGCGATGTAAAAAACAAGCAAAAAATAGCAACTGGCACTGGGCACTTGGTCAATAGGTTTATCCCAAAAAATGATATAAAGTTGCTATAAAATGATTGTAAAACATCCAAGAATGGTTATATATTGGCATGAATACTTCATAAATTATAGATAAGTTGGAGATGTATCAGCATCCCCAAGCTTAATTCCTACTCGTCCTCGAGTAGGTAAATGACAAAAGAAATAATTTATGAAGTGTGAATGCTAGCAAAGGGCACAAGTTTGATCAATGATAATTTCAACCACTTTTTCCTAGCATCATAACAACAATTATTTCTTATAAAACTTCTGGTGTTATAGTAGAAACCAATTCACATGTTAAGGTTCAAACAATGAATTCTCTTGAAACCCAACAACCTATGTTCTCAGTCACCAAGCAATTGCAATTCAACTTATTCAACAGAGTTTAAGTTAGAGCTCCACATACTCAACCATCATATAGTCTTCTATGATTTCTAACACTCATCTTATACACATGAGCAAAACATTTCAACCAGACACATAGAAAGATAGGGGCTTATAATTTTGCCTCCCAACATATTCACCTCAAGGGATATATGTGCCTGATATATGTGCATATATCAAGACACATAGAAACATAGTCAACAATAATAACTCATGCTACCCATATCCAACTGGATATATGTGCCTAGATCTTTCCTCACCACATGATGCTTTCCAAAAGAGAAAAAATAAAAAGGAATAGAGAGAAAAACTTTGACTCTTGCATAAAAGTAAATACATAAAAGTAAAAGATAGGCCCTTCGCAGAGGGAAGCAGAGGTTGCCATGCGCTTATTTGTTTGTATGCTCAATCCCTTAGTGCAAAAGAATGTCACGTTATATTGCCCCTTGTGATAGAAACCTTTATTATGCAGTCTGTTGCTTTTATTGCTTTACCATCACAAGTTCGTACCATGCTCAATTTTCTCTTACACTAAATGATCTTACACTTTTAGAAGCAATTTTTATTGCCTTATTGCACCGATGACAACTTACCTGAAGGATCTTGATCAATCCTTAGGTAGGTATGGTGGACTCTTAAAAACAAGATTTGAGTTTAAGGGTTTTTGGATGCACAAGTAGTATCTCTACTTGGTGCAGAATTTTTGGCTAGCAAAGATGGGGGGCAAGCACCACATGTTGAAGAATCTATGACAATATAACTTCTATGTGAATATGAACAAACATAAACCATTACGTTGTCTTCCTTGTCCAACGTCAACAATTTTGGCATATAATATTTTGATGGGGGATCACAATCACAAAATATTCCCATGATAGTGTATTTGCATGTGAAAGTTCTCTTCCTTATACTAATTATTCATGAATTGCTTGTACGAACAATCTTGTGATTGTCAAGCCTCAAAAGATTTCACTTTCTAAACCCAATGTGAGGCTACCACTAGGCATGATATGATTTCAACTTCATGATATTCAATTTATTCAACAATTTACTCATAGGATATAAGTGAAGCACAAGAGTAAATGACATAGAAAAGAGCTTCATTGACAGGATGTGAATGTCGCTTACTTAGCCTCCTGGCAACTATTTGAGGACTCTATTTTATTTAAAAACTTTCAGATCTAAGCATTTTGTTAAAGCAACAAGCAAAACAAAATAAAATGATATTCCAAGAATAGCACAACCTATATGAAGAAGCAAAAACTTAGGCTCAACCGATACTAACTGGTAATTGTAGATGAAGAAATGTGGGATGCCTACCGAGGCATCCCCAAGCTTAGATGCTTGAGACTTCTTGCAATACTATGTTGGGGTTCATTGGGCATACCCAAGCTTGAGCTTTTGTGTATCCTTAATTTTTATCATATCATGGTTTTCCTAAATCTCAAAAGCTTCATCCACACAAAACTCAACAAAAACTCGTGAGATAAGTTAGTATAAACCAATGCAAGAACCTTATCATTCTCTACTGTAGAAAATCACTAAAATTATTATTCAACATTGCATACTAAATGCCTATGCATATTTAATACTCCTATCCTCAAATAGAATCATTAAACAAGCAAACATATGCAAACATAACAGCAATCTGCCAAAACAGTACAGTCTGTAAAGAATGCAAGAGTATCAATACGTATTCAACTCCAAAAAATTTGAAATTTTTAAAAAACTGTAGAAAATTTATCAGAGCTTATTTTTCAAAAAGTTTCAACATTTTATCACATTCTGAATTTTTAGGAAATTTTTCCAACATCGATAAACTTTCTGTTTTGAAACAGCAACTCATATACTTGCAAGATAAGTACGACAAAGGCTATCAATGCCACATTTATTGAAATAAAAGATGCAGAACATTATTCTAAATAACAGCAAGTAAATCCTAAAAAAATTAAATGACGCTCCAAGCAAAACACATATCATTTGATGAATGAAAACATAGTACCAAGTGAGGTTACCGATAATGTTGGAGACGAAAGAGGGGATGGCTTCCGGGCATCCCCAAGCTTAGTTGCTTGGATCTTCCTTGAATATTTCCATGCAGGTGCCTTGGGCATCCCCAAGCTTAGGTTCTTGTCACTCCTTATTATCCTAATATCAATATCTCACCCAAAACTTGAAAACTTCAATCACACAAAACTTTACGGAACTTTGTGAGATAGGTTAGTATGATAAAGAGCAAACCATTCCACTTTTGGTAATGCCAAAGATAAGATTAATAATTGTTCTCACACAATTCCTACTGTATCATATCATTTTTACAATTTATATTGAGAAATATAAGCCATAGAAACTACAAAACAAGCAAACTATGCACTGAAAACACAATCTGTCAAAAACAGAACAGTCTGTAGTAATCTGTACTCAAACCATTCTTATGCTACTCCAAAAATTCTGAAAAATTAGGACAACCTGAGAAGTTTGTCTATTAGTCTTCTTCAAAAAGAATCAGCATTTTATCACGCTTCTATTAAAAATCAGAATTGTTTTCCTGAGCACAAAAGTTTCTGTTTTTCAGCAAGATCAAATCAACTATCACCGTAAGCCATCCCAAAGGTCTTACTTGGCACTTTATTGAAACAAAAGCAATAAAACATGATTAATACAGTAGCCTAATAATGTGAACACCCAAAAACAATAGGTAAAAGTGTTGGGTTGTCTCCCAACAAGTGCTTTTCTTTAATGCCTTTTAGCTAGGCATGATGATTTCAATGATGCTCACATAAAAGATAAGAATTGAAATATAAAGAGAGCATCATGAATCACATGACAAACACATTTAAGACTAACCCACTTCCTATGCATAGGGATTGTGTGAGCAAAGAATTTATGGGAACAAGAACCAACTAGCATAGGAAGGCAAAATAAGCATAACTTCAAGATTTTCAAGACATAGAGAGGAAACCTGATATTATTGTAATACCTACAAGCATACGTTCCTCTCTCATCATAATTTTCAGTAGCATCATGAATGAATTCAACAATATATCTATCACATAAAGCATTCTTTTCATGATGCATAATCATAGAAATTTTATTACCCTCCACAAGCAAAATTATTCTCATGTATAGTAGTGGGAGCAAACACAACAAAATAACTATCATGGGATTGAAAATAAGAATCATGATGACAAGTTTCATTCTTATAATTATTCTCTATAACACATATGTCATCACCATAATCATCATATATAGCAACTTTGTTATCATAATCAATTGCAACCTCCTCCAAAATAGTGGATTCATCATTAAATAAAGTCACGACCTCTCCAAATCCACTTTCATCAATATAATCATCATAAATAGGAGGCATGCAATCATCATAATAAATTTTCTCATCAAAGAATTCATACTAAAAACATTGCAATCATTCTCATCATTCAAATATTTTGTGCCAAATATTTTATTGACTTCTTCTTCTAACAATTGAGCATAATTTTCCGATCCATCATTTTCCAGAAAGATATTATAAAGATGATCAATAATATGATGCAACCTCAATTCCATTTTTAGTAGTTTTCTTTTTATAAACCAAACTAGTGATGAAACAAGAAACTAAAAGATTCAATTGCAAGATCTAAAGATATACCTTCAAGCACTCACCTCCCCGGCAACGGCGCCAGAAAAGAGCTTGATGTCTGCTATGCAACTTTATTCTTGTAGACACGTGTTAGTCCTCCAAGCGCAGAGTTTTGTAGGATAATAGCAATTTTCCCTCAAGTGGATGACCTAAGGTTTATCAATCCGTGAGAGGTGTAGGATGAAGATGGTCTCTCTCAAACGACCTTGCAACCAAATATGACAAATCTCTTGTGTCCCGAACACACCCAATACAATGAAAAATTGTATAGGTGCACTAGTTCAGCGAAGAGATGGTGATAAAAGTGTAATATGGATGGTAGAAATATATTTTTATAATCTGAATAAATAAAAACAGCAAGGTAGCAAATAGTAAACGAGCACAAAAACGGTGTTGCAATGCTTGAAAATGAGGCCTAGGGTCCGTATTTTCGCTAGTGCAATCTCTCAACAATGCTAATATAATTGGATCATATAACCACCCCTCAAAGTGCGATGAAGAATCACTCAAAAGTTCCTATCTAGTGGAGAACATAAGAATAAATTGTTTGTAGGGTACGAAACCACCTCAAATCTATTCCTTCCGTTTGATCTATTCAAGAGTCCGTACTAAAATAACACAAGCTATTCCTTCCGTTCGATCTATCCTAGAGTTCGTACTAAAATAACACCAAAGCAAATTATATTCATAATACTCAATCCAACACAAAGAACTTCAAAGAGTGCCCCAAGATTTCTACCGGAGAAACAAAGACAAGAACGTGCATCAACCCCAATGTCACCGCGGGAATCCGCCAGTTGAGTGCCAAAACATATATCAAGTGAATCAATATGATACCCCATTGTCACCACGAGTATTCAATTGCAAGACATATATAAGGTGTTCTCAAATCCATTAAAGAATTCAATCGGATAACAATGAAATCTCAAAGGGAAAAACTTAATTCATCACAACAAAATAGAGAGGGGAAAACACCATATGTTCCGACAATATTAACAAAGCCCGCGATACATCAAGATCGTGACATCTCAAGAACACGAGAGAGAGAGAGATTAAACACATAGCTACTGGTACAAACCCTCAGCCCCGAGGGTGGACTACTCCCTCCTCATCGTGGTGGCCGCCGAGATGATGAAGATGGCCACTGAAGATGATTCCCCCCTCCGGCAGGGTGCCGGAACGGGTCTATATTGGTTTTCGGTGGCTACGGAGCCCTGCGGTGGCGGAATTTCTGATCTAGGTTAACCCCGAGGGGTTTTGGAATATTTGGGATTTTATAGTGCAAAGAAGGGGTATGGGAGGCCATCGAGGTGGGCACAACCCACTTGGGCACGACAGGGGGCCCTGGCGCGTCCTAGTGGGTTGTGCCCCCCTCGGGGCACCCCCAGGTGCTGCTTTGGCCCATGGGGAGTCTTCCGGTCCCTAAAAAATCCACAAAAATTTTCGCGGTGTTTGGACTCCGTTTAATATTGATTTTCTGCGACGTATAAAACAAGCAAAAAACAACGACTGGCACTGGGCATTGGGTCAATAGGTTAGTCCCAAAAAATGATATAAATTTGCTATAAAATGATTGTAAAACATCCAAGAATGATAATTTATTGTCATGGATACTTCATAAATTATAGATACGTTGGAGACGTATCATGCTCTTTCTTCCCCGACGCCCCCGTCCGCCGGCGTCGAAGCTGCCATTGCCTTGGTCCACCCCGTTGTCGGTTCTATATCTGGCATATCTCGCAGTAGGGGGTCCAAATCTAGGCGTCTTGGAGCGATGGTAACATGGACATGAGATTTTACCCAAGTTCGGCCCCCCTTGATGGAGGTAAAACCCTACGTCCCGCTTTTGATTGTATTCATATGGGGATAGTACATAGTACATGTATCTACCACGAGATTGTAGTAATGAATATGAGATTGTCTATTGACTAGCCTGGCCTCGGTTTATATATGCACCATAGTCCTAGGGTTTAGAGGAGTCCTCGTCTTGGGGACCAAGTCTTTGTAGAATCCTACTTGTATTCGGCATGGGCTGCCCGAAGTGGCCCAATAGTGAATCGCCATGGGGGTCCTCCGCCCGATCCACAGGTCAGGAGACGACGTGGTGAGTAACCCCTTGTCTAGGACACCGTCAGTAGCCGCTTGAACCGCTCTTCCAGTTGGGGACGTTCCTTGACTCTTCCTAACTGTTCTTCATCTTCGGTCGTCGGTCTTGAAATCTGGTTCAACAAATCTTTGATCTTGACGATCGTCGAAGTAAATTCGAAAAGTTTACATGTCGGGTATCCGAGGAGCCCCTTTAAGTTCTCGACCTTTATTAATGCCTTGTTATTTTTATGCTACGCCTCAGGTTTGAAGTGTTTCCCATGCGGCGGCGTCCTCTCGCATCCGAACTCCAACGTTGGACTGCATTCGAGGTATCTTTTGCAGCCAAGCACCAACGCCGGACTGTATCCGAGCTCCAACGCTGGATTGTATCCGAGCTCCAAGGCTGGACTATTTCTGAGGTGTCATAGATCACCTTGGCTTGAGAAAGTCAAACGAGTTTAGCTGAGCTTTTAATGCCGAAAATGCCCTCTATAGAGCCAGCCACTTGCACCCGAGTTTTATGCCGGACTGCTTCCGAGGTGATGCACCACCTCGGGCTTGGGCTGATTGTCCAGCCGAGGTGACCAGTCGAGCTGGTGACAAAGATGCCGACATCGATCATAAAGCTCGGCTCCGATGCGTAGATCGCCCCGGAGACGATCTGAATTCCCATCGCACCGTGGTGACTGCCAGCAGACTCTCAATGAAAGCACCAATGTCGGTTCTATATCTGACATATCTCGTAGTAGGGGTCCTAAGCTAGGCATCTTGGAGCGATGGTAACATGGACACGAGATTTTACGTAGGTTCGGGCCCCCTTGATGGAGGTAAAGCCCTACGTCGTGCTTTTGATTGTATTCATATGGGGGATAGTACATAGTACAGGTATGTACCATGAGATTGTAGTAATGAATATGAGATTTTCTATTGACTAGTCTGTCCTCGGTTTATATATGCACTGTAGGCCTAGGGTTTAAAGGAGTCCTTGTCTTGGGCTCCAAGTCTTTGTGGAATCCTCCTTGTATTCGGCATGGGCTGCCCGAAGTGGCCCAATAGTGAACCGCCATGGGAGTCCTCGGCCCAACCCACAGGTCAGGAGATGACGTGGTGAGTACCCCTAGTCCAGGACACCGTCACCCACCATCCGAGGATGGTACCTAGAGATGCTCCGGGTCCCGTTGAGCTCACCCATAGGTGAAGCCTCGCCGGAGGTGCCCTATAGCTCCGGCAGGCCTCATCGGGGTCGGCCCTGCCCCTGGCCAGGCGTGGGATCGATGAAGGAAGAAGAAGAAGACCACCCTACTAGTGGACCTCGCCCATCAGCGTCATCCGTTGACCCTGCCGGCCTGCTGACGTGGATAAGTGGAGGCGTAATCCACTGGATTACATCTTCGTGTTCTGAAAGCATATTCTGGCGCGGTTTCAGATGGGAATACGGTTTCTCTCTCTGAAAGCTTATTCTTAGAAATTTGTTTTCTGCTTTAGCCGTCCAGGGACCTCTTTGTGAATACTTCTTTTACAGACTGGTCCCTGGTATTCAACTGGCTATATCTTTTCGCGCCCTACTCGAAGTGAGGCGATTCGAAAGCCCATTTCTTCATATCATCGAGCCCGTTCCAATGGTATCATTTTGACCATGTGATAACATTCTGAAAAAGACCATTTTGCCCTTGCATTTAATCATCCCCCTCTGGGAGAGAAAGATTTCCGACGATTCTTTCCGCGAGCTTCTCGCACTTCTTCCCGATGAATCCCTTCATCCCAGGCAAGCCACGCCCTCCATTTGCATGATTGCAATGCAATGCCATGGTTTATTTATTTCAACTTATTTCAAAGATTGCATTAGCTACATATGATTTGTCATGGCATTTCTTGGAGTATTATTTTGATCTTGCTATTGCCATGATGTTGCTTGGAGTTCTAGGATTAATATTTTGCAGCTTATGAGGATGACATGTGCCATTGGATTATTAGTGGCTTATATTATTTTCATGATGGTATTGGATATTATGCTTTGGAGTATTATTTCGGATATGATGTTATCATGTGGATCTTAGGTTAATATTTTGATCTTGCTATGAGATTAGTAGTATCTTGATTCTTGGATGCATCATGATCTGTTGATATGCTAGCCTCGGAGTATTAGGTTATGACTATATTTGGATCATTTGTTGGATATTTCTATGACTTGGATTACATGTTGATAGATGATATTGGAGTATCAATTATCACATATCTATCTTGGGGATAAATTCCGTCACTTCGTTGGTCAGGTGCCACCAAACCGGGCTTTTCCAGTGCAACCACATTTGCCTTTATGGGAAGGCCCTAATGCAGTCTATTGTTATGCCTCTCGCTGGTGCCTCCAACTAGGGAAGGTTAGGTGCGCGCGCTACCATGGCCCGTTTGACGGCAATAACCTTGTGTGCCCGGGTTGTTTGAGCGCTCTTATCCCCGTTTGGGGCATTTTTGTGTTGACACGAAAGTGGCCGTTGGATGTCACGCAGTGACATTGGGGCCACCCTTGACTTAGCCCAAAGGTGAGTTGGTCGGAGTAGCTGGGAGAGCGTCATGGCAGTAGATTGGTTTTGTAGGAACGCCATCGGTCCACCCAATGGGAGCAAGAGGCCATGGGTTCTGTGATGTGGGTACAATGTGCTAACCTCTGCAGAGTGCGTGTTTAATCTATTGATAGCCGCATCCTCAGTCATGGGTACAAGTTCGTACTAGGTCACACCGTTCGATCAACACTCACATGACGGAATGACATATAGGTGACTTATATGTTGATATATTTGAGCAGTACAGTTTGGTAGGATGATGATGAGGATATTGGGATGATCTCGAGGATGATCATTCAGTTTGTGATGTGGTCACGCGGTAATCACGTGGAGGCATTGATCACGAGGTGATCGAGGTGATTTATTTGCTTGGCCAGATAGCCAAGAGTGAGATGGTTCTTGAGATGGTGGTTTAGCAGTAATTCTAGTAGTATCTTATCATGATTAGTAGTTGCTTCCTCATAATAGTTGTTAATAACTTAACCTATTAAATGCTATGTTGTTATTTTGCCTTGATGCTTTTTGTTGTTGTGAGCTTGCAAGGACATTCAATGTACTGACCTGGCGTGTCATGCCAGATTGCAGGTGATGACATGATTGATTGTTTATTGTGGTTTCCGTTCGTGCGAGCTAGATCGTGTCCCAGCCAGAGTCCCCGAGGAGTAGAGTTCACCACCTTCATCATTGTTCCGCTGCTAGAAGTTAGTCCGCTGCTACGAGTTTGTCGGTGGGAAACGACACCTATGGGGTCACTGGGATCCCTTCTACGGTTGGCGGGCGCGGGGTTGTGCGAAGAGCGGGTCTGGCGGTTAGCACACAAATCGTTTACCCAGGTTCAGGCCGCGGAGACGCGTAAAACCCTAGTCCTGCTTTGAAGTATTTAGGTGTTCTTGTGTTCTTGAACTAGCTGCGGTGGCTCTCTAGTCCAAAATATCCGAATCCCCCTCCAGTACGCCTCGGGCCTCCTTTTATAGACAAAAAGGGGTTGCCACAGTGGCACACAGGAGGTGGAAAGGTGTACAGGGGCTGAGTCTATCCCCTGGCATCATCGGACAAACGCATTTAATGCAATGCCGACGTGCCCCCCTTGCTTTATTAGGGACGACAGAGAAGCTCGTCCCAGCCGTCGTCACCTCGCTTGGCTTCGACGCACGTCCAAGCTGACGAGGCGTTGTAGCGCCACGTTGGCTGGCTACTGGGCTGGCGCAGTGGTGGAGCCTTCACGAAGATTTGCATGCCATCACGCAGGTGCTTGCTGAGTTGGTGTAGAGGCCGCGTGCTGCCACGTAGATGCCTGCCCAGCTGGTCGAGCTAGCAGCTGTATGGGGAGCGGCGGTGGAGTCTTGTCGGACGCGAGCCTGGCTGCGGCCCCGCAAGCGACCTCGGCAAGGTCTTGTCGAGGTCCCGGCAAGGGTCTTGCTGCGGCACCGCGGTCGTCCCCGGCAAGGATCTTGCCGGGGGTCTCGTGGATCTCCTTGGCAAGGATCTCGCCAAGGATCGTCGTCTTCTGGTTTCCATCTGATCTTTTGTGTCTATGATCTCTACAAAGATCTGCATGCCACCATGGAGGTGCCTCCCGAGCCTTGGTTCCAACATGGCGTGGGAATCCCTTGGGCTCAAGGGTGGCGCGCTCTGCTGGTGTTTGGCAAGTTGCCCCGGCAAGGATCTTGCCGAGGCTGCGGAAGCCACCCCGGCAGGGGTCTTTCCGGGGGAGTCCACCTCGCCCTCTTGCTCTCTTTGCATCTCTAGTCTTGGTGTGGCTCTGGCATCTCTCCTCTGCCCTGCTTAGTGTGGTCGTGGGCATGGCTCTGACTGCGCGTGCACAAGTAAAGGGGTGCAAAAGGAGAGCCCCTACTTTTGTACACCGACAGGAGCCCCCGGACCTAGGCCACACATAAGCGCGACGCTTTGTTGGGCTAGGCCCAGAACGGTGCGCGGGCAGGTGGGGCGGATTTTTTACCACAATAATTTCTCCGTCCACTGTGGAGGGTCACGCCTGACGTGGGGGTCATGCGTGGGGTGGTTTCCGCACGCATGCGTCACATCGTGGTAAAGAGGCGGCCCGCGCCTTCCCCGTAAAAATGAACAACCGCGGGCGCGCTGCTCATTTACCCTTTGTGTCTTCTCCAATCTCAGAACCGCCTTCCCTTCCTTCTTCCTCCTCAATCCCTTGCTCTCGCTCGTCGCCGCCGCGTTTTCTCTGCCCTTTCTCCTCCATCTCTCGCAGCCGCCATGGCACCCAAAACCAGCAAGAGAAAAGGAGTGGCCAGGGCCGCCGGGGGGACGGGGCCGCCGGAAAACGAGTTGGCAGCGCGGCGGACGCAGCTCGCCTACTTCCCCTCAACGGTACGCGGTCCACCTCTGAGACAACTTCAGGCCCCTGTGGGGGTGCAAGACGGGGGAGAGACGACAGGGCATCTAGCCACACACGTCATCCCCGCCGGTTGCGCCAAGGCCGCCCCAAATCGGTACCCATTCTTCGTTGACTACTTTTCCCGTGGCCTCTGCCCCCTTTCTCTGATGTCTTCAACGACATCATGCACACATACGCCTTCCATCTTCTGGATTTCACTCCAAATGTCGTGGCGTGCATGGCTCTTTTTGCCCATCTCTGCGAGGGCTTCGCCGGAGTGCTTCCCAGCACGGCACTCCTCCGCCACTACTTTTATCCTCAGATCCTGAAGGGAGGCGCCATCTCTGGTTGTGTCACTTGGATCCCAAGGCCCCTGGAGAAGGGGATGTATCCAGAGGGCGCCCAGAAGGAGAGGTGGGAGGAGTGGCGGAGCCGGCGGTGCTGGATTGAGGAGGAGGACCCTCAAGAGTTTTGCCAAGTTCGCCAGACGCCGCCGGTCTCCAGAGATGACTGGAGCGACGTCGACGCCTAGGACGGGAGGCTCACGATCACCACCACTAGGATGCACCGCCTCGCCACTGCCAGGATCACCCTGGAGATGATTGGGGCGGATTTCATTCGGCGCCGCATCGCTCCTATGCACAACAAGAGGAGGCCGGCTTGGCTTTTCAGCAACACGGCCGACATCATGCGGCTCCGCCCTGGCCTGGACCACAACTTCACGGTGATGGAGCATGCCCACTTCTGTCAGCAGCTCTTCTAGCTCGACATGAGCCGCGACGGCAGGGCCGAAAGGGCCGGCAAGGCCGCGAAGGCCGGCAAGGTCGCCAAGGGGCCCTTGTTCGGGTTGCCGGCGGGGGTGGTCCTGCGGAGCAACAACTCTCGCCGAACCGACATCATTGCCATGATGCCGGACTTCAATGCACACGGCCTTGACCCAAATTGGGCCGAGTCGGAGGAGGATCAGGTGCAGTAGTTCTTCGACACCTTGGTGGAGAGGTACGTCCGTGAGGAGCCGCGGCTCATCCAGGACACCACCCAGGTGAAGCAGGACTACATCGCCGCCAGGGCGGCGGAGGCGGAGCTCGCCAAGGAGGCCAGCAGCACTAGCAGCATGAAGGACGAGGCCGCGACGGCCGCGGAGGAGAGGGAGCTCGCCCAGTGGGAGGAGTCCGCTGGGGAGGCCAGCAGCGCCGGCACCGGGGCCCCTCTCATGAAGATGACGCCGATGAGTTGTGTGAGGAGGAGGCCGAGGCTGTCAAGCCCCCGGCCACAGGGAGAGGGCATGTCCTGCGGCGGGCCATCTCTGATGAGCCGGTCTGGCCCGGCAGGACCGCATAACCGCAACAACCTCCGGAGGCGCCTATACGCCAGACGAGGGCCGCGGTGGCGGGGAAGGCAGTCAAGCGTCCCCCAACTCCACCTGCTTTCCTGATTACCAACAAGTATAGGGGATCTATCGTAGTCCTTTCGATAAGTAAGAGTCTCGAACCCAACGAGGAGCAGAAGGAAATGATAAGCGGTTTTCAGCAAGGTATTCTCTGCAAGCACTGAAATTATAGGTAATAGATAGTTTTGTGATAACATAATTTGTAACGAGCAAAAAGTAACAAAAGTAAATAAAGTGCAGTAAGGTGGCCCAATCCTTTTTGTAGTAGAGCACAAGCCTGAACAAACTCTTATATAGAGAAAAGCGCTCCCGAGGACACATGGGAATTATCGTCAAGCTAGTTTTCATCACGTTCATATGATTCACGTTCGGTACTTTGATAATTTGGTATGTGGGTGGACCGGTGCTTGGGTATTGTCCTTACTTGGACAAGCATCCCACTTATGATTAACCTCTATTGCAAGCATCCGCAACTACAACAAAAGTATTAAGGTATAACCTAACCATAGCATGAAACATATGGATCCAAATCAGCCCCTTATGAAGCAACACATAAACTAGGGTTTAAGCTTCTGTCACTCTAGCAACCCGTCATCTACTTATTACTTCCCAATGCCTTCCTCTAGGCCCAAATAATGGTGAAGTGTCATGTAGTCGACGTTCACATAACACCACTAGAGGAGAGACAACATACTTCTCATCAAAATATCGAACGAATACCAAACTCACATGACTACTAATAGCAAGACTTCTCCCATGTCCTCAGGGACAAACGTAACTACTCACAAAGCATATTCATGTTCATAATCAGAGGGGTATTAATATGCATATAGGATCTGAACATATCATCTTCCACCAAATAAACCAACTAGCATCAACTACAAGGAGTAATCAACACTACTAGAAACCTACAGGTACCAATCCCAGACTTAGAGACAAGAATTGGATACAAGAGATGAACTAGGGTTTGAGAGGAGATGGTGCTGGTGAAGATGTTGATGGAGATTGGCCCCGTCCCGATGAGAGGAGCGTTGGTGATGGCGATGGTGATGATTTCCCCTTCCCGGAGGGAAGTTTCCCCGGCAGAAAAGCTCCGCCAGAGCCCTAGATTGGTTCCGCCTCGTGGCGGCAGAGTCTCGTCCAGAAAGCTTTCTTATGATTTTTTCCTCAATGAAAGACTCCATATAGCAGAAGATGGGCATCGGAGGGCCACCAGGGGGCCCACGAGGCAGGGGGCGCGCCCCCACCCTCGTGGCTGGTGAGTGGCCCCCCTCTGGTACTTCTTGCACTCAGTACTTTTTATATATTCTGAAAATAACTTCCGTGAAGTTTCAGGACTTTTGGAGCTGTGCAGAATAGGTCTCTAATATTTGCTCCTTTTCCAGCCTAGAATCCCAGCTGCCGGCATTCTCCCTCTTTATGTAAACCTTGTAAAATAAGAGAGAATAGGCATAAGTATTGTGACATAATGTGTAATAACAACCCATAATGCAATAAATATTGATATAAAAGCATGATGCAAAATGGACGTATCAACTCCCCCAAGCTTAGACCTCGCTTGTCCTCAAGCGAAAGCCGAAATCGAAAAATATGTCCACATGTTTAGTGATAGAGGTGTCAATAAAAATAAAATACGAACATGAGGGCATCATGATCATTCTTAGAACAACAGCTTATATAATTATTGTCATATGATCTCTTATGCTAGAGTAACAATTCAATCACAATTTCATGTATGAATCATAAACTTCATTGAAAACTAACAAAGTATAATCTCAGTCATTGAAGCAATTGCAATTTATCATAACATAGGAAAGAGTCAATATAAGAGCTTTTTAGCAAGTCCACATACTCAACCATCTTTTAGTCTTTCACAATTGCTAACACTCACGCAATATTTATGGGTATGAAGTCTTAATCGGACACAGAGAAAGATAAGGGCTTATAGTTTTGCCTCCCAACGTTTTACCTCAAGGGTAATGTCAACAATAATAGTTCATGAAAACTCACATCCAATTAGCCATATATACCAGGATCTTTCCAACATATTGTGCTTGCCAAAAGATAAAATGTAAAAAGGAAAGGTGAATATCACCATGACTCTTATGTAAGGTGGGAGATAAAAGTAAAAGATAGGCCCTTCGCAGAGGGAAGCAGAGGTTGTCATGCGCTTTTATGGTTGGATGCACAAAATCTTAATGCGAAAGAATGTCACTTTATATTGCCACTTGTGATATGGACCTTTATTATGCAGTCTGTCGCTTTTATTTCTTCCACATCACAAGATCGTATAAAGCTTATTTTCTCCTACACTAATAAGTCATACATATTTAGAGAGCAATTTTTATTTCTTGCACCGCTGACAACTTACTTGAAGGCTCTTACTCAATCCATAGGTAGATATGGTGGACTCTCATGGCAAAACTGGGTTTAAGGGTATTTGGAAGCACAAGTAGTATCTCTACTTGGTGCAAAGAGTTTAGCTAGCATGAGGGGGAAAGGCAAGCTCAACCATGTTGGATGATCCATGGCAATATAATTTATCTTAGATGTAAGAAAACATAACCCATTATGTTGTCTTCCTTGTCCAATGTCAACTCTTTAGCATATCATATTTTAATGAGTGCTCACAATCATAAAAGATGTCCAAGATAGTATATTTTTACGTGAAGACCTCTCTTTCTTTATTACTTCCTATTAATTGCAACGATGACCAAAACTATGTTTGTCAACTCTTAACAACTTTTATTCATCATAATCTTTATATGTGAGCTCATTACTCTCCATAAGATCCATATGATCTCTTTTATTCTTTTTATTTCTTCTCTTTTATTTTATTCCCTCAAGATCATAGCAAAATCATCAAGCCCGTGACTCAACACTAATCTTTATTATATAGCTCACGGACTCGATTACATAGAGGGATCATAAGGCAAAACTCAAAACTAAATCATACTAAAAACTTTTATTCTACTAGATCAAAATATTATCAAAAGTATTGAACTAAGAAAAACGGTAAAGATGAAGGTGATGGTGATACGATACCGGGGCACCTCCCCCAAGCTAGGCAGTTGCCAAGGGGAGTGCCCATACCCATGTGATTATGTCTCCTTTTTTGGGGATGGTGATGTGATATTCTTGGCGATGATGCCCCTCAAGATACGATTCTCCTCCTCGAGCTTATTGACTTGCTACTTGAGGTCCATTATTTCCTTTCGAAGCTTTCCTGTAACAGCCAAAGCTCCTTGCACCCAAGGGTGTTGCATAGCTGCGGGAGAACAAGTGACACTCTTTTTCATATTTTCATAAGAAAGAAATCTAACATTGGAAGGGATAACCGAGTTTGGGATAGCCAAGCTCTGTAGCTCCCCCATTGTGAATCCAGCTCGGAAGCGAGAAGTGACTTCTTGATCCTCCTCCATGGCATCTATCCTCTTCAAATCAGCCTCCATCTCTTCCTCTGTTGCTGGCCAAAGTGGTCAGCATTGCTGTTTGTCCTTGATCTCGATGCCGGATGAGACACCCGGCTCTCCCTGACTGACTCTTGCGAAGACATCTTGCTCTAATCTACATCAGCAACAACTCGAAAAACAAACAAAGGATAATTGCGTGATAGGGGAGTCAAAACCTTCGGGAGATTATATAATGAATTTTTATCAACCAAAATACGTAACGTGCAAGAAAACGGAGTCCGGAGAGTGCATGAGGTGCCCACGAGGTAGGGGGGCGCGCCCTCCACCCTCATGGAGCCCTCTTGTCCTTCCCGGTCTGCTTCTTAATTTTCTATTTTTCTAAATATTCCAAAACAGAGAAAAATTGCCATTAGAACTGTTTTGGAGTCGGTTTACTTAGGATGTGTTTGGTAGCCTGCATAAGCCTGTATGTTCCCTACTCGACCCACTTTTCGTTGTTTGGTAGCCTGCGCGGGGTCTCCTCAGCTATGCTCTGCTCACACCGAATACCCTCGTAGCCACGCTCAGGAGAGAACATGTGAAAGGAGGTTCGCTGGTCAACATGCATGGGTCGAACCCACGAAAAAAGCTGAGCCCAACCCACCAGTTCCCATCTGGACCCACTAACGCTAGGGTTACCCCAACTCTCCTGACTCCCCAGCGATCTCGTTCTCTCCTCGCCGCCTCGTCATCTTCTGGCCGCCGCGCGCCGCCGCTGCTCCAACTCGCCATCGCCATCGCCTAGCAAGGTATTCCCTCGTACCTCTTGTTCCTCGTTCTACTGTCCTCCCTCCCGTTCCTACTCCTTCCTCAATCTTCCACCCTCCTTATAATCAGCTAGCACGTAATGAGAAATAAATGGACCTTGAGAGAGAAAGTAGATTAGAAGATGTCTGCGTTTGATGTTTGAAGAAAAAAAACTATCCTCTCTTTTGTTTGTTCTTTGATGTTTGGTGCTAGATGCCCAGGTTGCATCTGCATTGTTCTTTTCGATTGAAAAGAATGATCTTTGACATATACGATAGATGTAGTTGATTTGCTAGGTGGCTTTTCCTAGTATGTCATGACTGCTAGATGTCCAGGTTGCATCGGCATACTCTTTTACTAATAACAGATTGATCTTTTAAATATAGTAGATGTCCAAGTTGTTTTGCTAGATGTCTTTTCCTAGTACGACATGACTGCTAGATGCCCATGTTGTATCATTTGAGAGAGATGGTGCTAGTTTATATAGCACTGATTTTTTTTCTAAACGCAGATCATGTTTCCCATTCATCACAGTTTGTGTTGATTTTCTTATTTGTTATTTGTTTGTGAATCGTGCTTATTTTTTAATTGGAATAATTTGCAAGATATCACATTTTTTTTCTTTACGTACCATTTTTTTCTTCAAACATGGAACACTCATGTATTTCTATTTGTTTAGATGGATGACTTGGCTAAAAAACGATGCCAACTAATTGTGAGAGGAGCCAGTCTAGTAGCTGCATTGTGTGCTTATCTGACATTTGTGTTAAGAAGAGCTAGGGAACAAACCCCGGGGATAATTGTGGGTATTATGGCTGAACGTGCCGTTGCTAGGGAGTCCAACTTGAGATACATTTATCAATCTAGCGACATAAATTGCTCAAATCAGGTTAGAATGAGAAAATCTCCCTTTTTCCGTTTATGTACTTTGTTTAGAGAGAGAGAATTGTTGGTGGATAGCATCCATGCTTCTATTGAGGAACAAGCAGCCATGTTTCTTCTAGTGGTCGAGCATAACCAAAGGTTTAGGACACTACAACCGATCTTTAGAAGATCTATTGAAGTAATTAGTAGGTATTTTAAGGCGGTGCTTTATGCTATTGGAGAGTTGTGAGATGAGATGATTCGGCCTCCCTCCAATGGATGCCACCCTAAAATACAACAAAGCACCCGCTTCAATCCATATTTCAAGGTAAATTATCTTGTTTCCAAATAAGGTCAAAAAATTGATGAGATTTATGAATAACAAATATTTGTCTTCATTAATTAGGATTGTGTTGGAGCAATTGGTGGAACTCATGTGCTTGCTAGAGTCCCAAGAAGGATCTCGGCTGCCTTTAGGGGTAGAAAAGAAGGGACTACCCAAAATGTCATGGCCGCGGTAGACTTTGATCTAAAGTTTACCTACGTACTTGCGGGGTGGGAGGGTTCAGCCCATGATGCCCTTATACTTGCAAATGCATTGGAGAGGGATGATGGGTTGAAAGTTCCTACAGGTAATAAGCTAGACTCGTAACTAAATACATAAATATTTTTCTCCTGTAGCTAATAGTTGTTGTTTCATAGGGAAATTTTACCTTGTTGATGCGGGGTATGCTGTGAGACCGGGTTTTCTTCCACCATACCGTGCCACAATGTACCACTTGAAGGCGTATGGGCGAGGGAATCATCCTCAAAATGAGAAAGAGTTGTTCAACTTAAGACACTCTTCTTTGAGGACATCGGTCGAAAGGGCTTTCGGTGCGTACAAAAATCGGTGGAAGTTTGTTTACAATAAGCCATTTCATCCTTTCAAGACCCAAGTAAAAGTAGTCATTGCTTGTGCAATTCTCCACAACTGGGTACTTCAATTTGGTGAGGATGAATATTTCCCTCCCGAGGAAACTTGGAACCCGGAACCCACCGATGAAGATCACAATGATATAGTCCATGACAATAATTCTTGGGCTCATAAGAGGGACCAATTAGCAAATCAGATGTGGGCGAATAGGGGGGCGGCACACATTTGATGTATCATGTTGAAACTTGATCTTGTAATCCTAATAATTGAGTTGTGACTCATGTTGTAATCCCTCTATTTGAATTGAGTGGTGCATTGTGAAACAATTTGTGGATATTATATTGATGTACTGAAATTTGTTTTTTAATTGCTGGAATGTTTATATTGTAGCGTTGCACTGTTATAACAAAATGTTGAAAAAAGTCAAACCTAGGATTTTGAATATGTTACTAATTCCTGGAATATATGTTGTAGATGGATAATGGCGTGCAAGAGATTCCGGATCTTGGTGCTAAAGCCAAGAAGGCCCCAAAGGTCATGAATTGGACCCCGCCTATGTCTGCTATCATGTTGAAAGGTCTTACAGATGTAGCAGCAAAATGTGTTAGGACTGACAAAGGATTCAAGGAGGCCGATAAAATGAAAGTTGCAAAGGCTTTGACTGCTTTTGTTGGTTATGATGTGAGTAACACCGAGGTGCACAATCATCTTCGCAAGTGGCGGACTAGGTGGCAAAGAATTGTTCATCTCCGTGGATTAAGTGGTGCACTTTGGGACGATGACAAGAAAATGATAGTGCTAGAAGAGCAACACTATTTAGGCCACACTCCGGTACGATTGCAATTTTTTTAAATGCTCAAATGGATTACTTCATTGATGAAATGGTGCTGAAACGAGTTACTCTTTGTGCTGAAATTAGTTACTTATGTTGCTTAAATGTTGAAATGTTGTTTTATTTTGTAGGACCATCCAACGGATGCTGAATTACTGAACACACCGCTTGAGCACTACAATTATATGGAACTTTGCTTCGCTGATAAGCTCGCCACTGGGAGGTTTTCAATGGGCTCTGGTGTGCCATTGGGAAAACCTGTTGATGTGGAGGGCAAAGGAAAATCCATTGTTGTGGAGGGGCAAGGAACAAGTGGCGAGGGATTTGTGAATGGTCCTGTTGGGGCTGAGTTCGTATTTCTTGGTGCTAGTGAAACTAATGATCCTTCTCCTAGTACAACTAAGAAGAGGAAGAGGACATCTGTTATGACTGAAGAAGACTCAATCCAGGTTAACAACATGTCTGATGCTGTGCATGAGATTGCAAGTGCTATCAACAAGACATGTCATACCGAAACACACCCTGAGTTGTACAAGGCTGTAATGGACCTTGTTGAGTATGATCTCGCTAAGCGGTTGGCTGTTTTAGATTATCTGACCGAACATAAGGGAAAAGACCTTAATTTTGTGAAGATGGATGAGAAAGTCCGCAAAGCATCATTCAAGCGTATCTTGGAGAAGAATCCTGATCTTGTTTGAGTTGATGTTAGTTGGTGCTTTTTGAGAACTATCCCTTTAATAAGTTGAATTTGGAATGAGACTATATGTAATATGGATCTAAAGATTTATTGGTTCAACCAAGTTACTTTTCTTAATAACATGGTTCTTAAATAGTTCAACATGTCTGTTGTCGTTCGATGCCACAAGATTTCTTTAAGTGTATTTGTATCTGTGTCACAAAAAATCAAGCACACATGCTATGCAATTTTGCCTCTATATAAAATACACCTACCAATTTTCACATGTTCATTCTTTTTGTTTGCGAGAAGATGTCGTGTTGATTCACAGATTTTTTTAAGAATGAACAACATTATGTATTTATTATTGAAAATAAATTAATAATTGCCGACAAATATATATGTCCAAATATATATGTCGAAATGTTGGTCAAATGATGTATGCCGCCAAGAACCCTTTGAATTGTGCACACGAATTTTTATCATGTATTTGTAACTATGGTATCCTAACCATCTCAGATACAGCCTACCAAACAAAGTCTAAGCCCAGCATGTCCTGACAGATACATGCTACCAAACAAAGTCTCAACTCAGCATGTCCGTACACATGCAGGCTACCAAACAACTGCAGTTGTATATACTCAGCATGTCTGTACTTAACATGTCTCAGGGGGGAACACTATGACAGGATCATGCAGGCTATCAAACACATCCTTACCGTACCACGTACCTATTCCTTTTCGGAGTCTGAAACGTTCCGGAAAGTGTCCCTTATGTATTCCTCCGAGGTTACGGTTTCAATAACATTGGCTTCAACATTTATAGGATTACCAGAGATATAATGTTTGATTCTTTGACCGTTCACCACCTTCGGATTTGTGCCTTAGAAGTTTTTGATTGTTATGGCACCAGAATGATAGACCTCCTCGATAACGTAAGGACCTTCACATTTAGAGAGAAGCTTTCCTGCAAAAAATCTTAAACGAGAGTTGTATAGCAATACATAATCACCTACATTAAACTCACGCTTTTGTATTCTTTTGTCATGCCATCTTTGGCATTCTCATAGGCTTGGGTTCTCCATTCATCAAGTGAGCTAATGTCAAATAACCTCTTCTCATCGGCAAGTTTGAAATCATAATTGAACTCTTTAATGGCCCAATATGCCTTATGTTCTAGCTCAAGAGGTAAATGACATGCTTTACCATAAACCATTTTATACGGAGACTTACCCATAGGATTTTTATATGCAGTTCTATAGGCCCATAACGCATCATCAAGTTTCTTGGACAAATTCTTTCTAGATCTATTAACAGTCTTTTACAAAATTAATTTGAGTTCTCTATTACTCAATTCTACTTTACCACTAGACTGTGGGTGATAAGGTGATGCAATTCTATGATTAACATCATACTTAGCAAGCATTTTACGGAAAGCATCATGAATAAAATTTGAACCACCATCAGTCATTAAATATCTAGGGACTCCAAACCTTGAAAAAATAACTTCTTTAAGCATCTTAATAGAGGTGTTATGATCAGCACTACTAGTTGGAATAGCTTCTACCCACTTAGTAACGTAATCAACAACAACTAAAATATGCGTATATCCATTAGAGGCAAGAAAAGGTCCCATATATCAAAGCCCCAAACATCAAATGGTTCAATAACAAGTGAATAATTCATAGGCATTTCTTGACGTCTACTAATATTACCAATTCTTTGACATTCATCACAAGATAAGACAAACTTACAGGCATCCTTGAAGAGAGTAGGCCAATAAAAACCGGATTGCAATACCTTATGTGCAGTTCTATCTCCAGCATGGTGTCCTCCGTAAGCCTCGGAGTGACACTTGCGTAGGATCTGTTCCTGTTCATGCTCAGGTACACAACGTCTAATAATACCATCTACTCCTTCTTTATAAAGATGTGGGTCATCCCAAAAGTAATGTCTCAAATCATATAAGTACTTTTTCTTTGGCTGGTATGTCAAACTAGGTGGTATAAATTTAGCAACAATATAATTAGCACAATCAACATACCATGGAGCAGTTCGAGAAGCATTTATGACATTTAATTGTTCATCAGGAAAGCTATCATCAATAGGTAGTGAGTCATCAAGAACATTCTCTAACCTGGACAAGTTGTCTGCAACATGGTTCTCAGCTCCCTTTCTATCAATAATATGCAAATCAAATTCTTGTAGCAAGAGAACCCATCTAATAAGTCTAGGTTTAGCATCTTTCTTTTCCATAAGATATTTAATAGCAGCATGATCCGTGTGAATAATTACTTTAGAATCAACAATATAAGGTCTGAATTATCACAAGCAAATACAACTGCTAAGAATTCTTTTTCAGTAGTAGCATAATTTCTCTGGGCATTGTCTAGAGTTTTACTAGCATATTGAATAACATTTAGTTTCTTATCAACTCTTTGCCCTAGAACAGAACCTACAGCATAATCACTAGCATCACACATAATTTCAAAAGGTAAATTCCAATCAGGTGGCTGAATGATAGGTGCAGAGATTAATGCTTTCTTAAATGTTTCAAATGCTTCTACACAGTCATCATCAAAGATGAATGGTATATCTTTTTGTAATAAATTAGTCAGAGGCCGAGAAATTTTTGAGAAGTCCTTCATGAACCTCCTATAAAATCCGGCATGACCAAGGAAACTTCTTATACCTTTGATGTCCTTGGGACACGACATCTTTTCAATAGCATCAACTTTAGCTTTATCAACTTCAATGCCCCTTTCAGAAATTTTGTGCCCCAAGACAATACCTTCATTAACCATAAAGTGGCATTTCTCCCAATTCAAGACAAGGTTAGTTTCTTCACATCTCTGCAAAACTCGATCAAGGTTGCTTAAGCAATCACCAAAAGAGGATCCATAAACGGAGAAATCATCCATGAATACCTCGCATATCTTTTCATAAAAATCAGAAAATATAGCCATCATGCATCTTTGAAAGGTAGCAGGTGCATTACATAAACTAAAAGGCATACGTCTATAAGCAGAAGTATCGAAAGGGCAAGTAAAAGTGGTCTTAGATTGATCGTCAGATGATATAGGTATTTGAGAGAAACCAGAATAACCATCTAGAAAGCAAAAATGTGTATGTTTGGATAATCTTTCTAATATTTGATCAATAAAAGGTAAGGGGTAATGATCCTTTTTAGTAGCCTTATTTAATTTGCGGAAATCAATTACCATCCTATAACCTATAATAATTCTTTGCGGAATCAATTCATCTTTATCATTAGGAACGACAGTAATACCTCCCTTTTTAGGAACACAATGGACATGACTTACCCACTGACTATCAGCAACGGGATAAATTATACCTGCCTCAAGGAGCTTTTGTTTTTCTTTTCTTACCACTTCTTTCATCTTAGGATTCAGTCGTCGTTGGTGATCAATAACTGGTTTGGCATCTTTTTCCAAATTTATTTTGTGTTGACATAGAGTGGGACTAATGCCCTTAAGATCATCAAGAGCATATCCAATAGCAGCACGGTGCTTCTTCAGAGTTTTCAATAATTTTTCTTCCTCCTTCTCTGAAAGGTTAGCACTAATAATAACAGGATATATATTCTCTTCATCAAGATAAGCATATTTAAGAGTATCAGGCAATGGTTTAAGCTCAAACATGGGATCACCCTTAGGTGGAGGAGGATCCCCTAAGATTTCAATAGTGAAGTTGTGTTTCAGAATAGGTCCCTGTTTAAAGAACACCTCATCTATTTCCCTTCTTCCATTCATAAACATATCATTTTCATGGTCTAGAAAATATTGTTCTAAAGGATCACGAGGAGGTACGGCAATAGAAGCAAGACCAATAATTTCATCTTTACTAGGCAATTCCTCTTCACGGTGTTGTCTACGAAATGTAGAAAAGTTGAACTCATGAGACATATTACCTAAACCAATAGTAACAACATCCTTTTTGTAGTCTATCCTAGCATTAACAATTATTAAGAAGGGTCTACCAAATATAATGGGACAACAGCTATCTTGTGGGAAACCAAGAACAAGAAAATCAGTAGGATATTTAGTTTTCGCACACAAGACTTCAACATCTCTAACAATCCCAATTGGTGAAATAGTATCTCTATTGGCAAGTTTACTTGTGACATCAATATCTTCTAACTCAGCAGGTGCAATATCATGCATAATTTCTTTGTATAAGTCAATAGGTATTGCACTAGCAACAGCACCCATATCACACAAGCCATGATAACAATGATCTCCTATTTTAACAGAAATAACAGGCATGCCTACCACAGGTCTATGTTTATCTTTAGCACAAGGTTTAGCAATTCTAGCAGTTTCATCATTGAAATAAATAACATGCCCGTCAATATTATCAGCCAAGAGATCCTTAACAATAGCAATATTAGGTTCAACTTTAACTTTCTCAGGAGGTGCATAGGTTCTAATATTGCTTTTACGAACCACAGTTGAAGCTTTAGCATGATCTTTTATCCTAACAGGAAAAGGTGGTTTCTCAACATAAGCAGTAGGAACAATAGGATCATTATAAGTGATAGTCTTTTCTTCAACTTTAATAGGTGCAACTACTTTTACTTCTATGGGAGGATGATATTTGAACCACTTCTCCTTAGGGAGATCAACATGAGTAGCAAAAGATTCACAGAAAGAAGCTACTATCTTAGAGTCAAGTCCATATTTAGTGCTAAATTTACGGAAAACATCAGTATCCATAAAAGATTGAACACAATCAAACTTAGGTGTCATACAGGACTCCTTACCTTCGTCGAGATCCCAATCTTCAGAGTTGCGTTTAATTCTTTCCAATAAACCCCATTTGAATTCAATAGTCTTCATCATAAAAGAGCCAGCACAAGAAGTATCGAGCATGGTGCGATTGTTATCAGAAAGCCGAGCATAACTTTTTTGAATAATCATTTCTCTTGAGAGCTCATGATTGGGGCATGAATATAACATTGATCTAAGCCTCCCCCAAGCTTGAGCGATGCTTTCTCCTTTGCGAGGCCAAAAATTATATATATAATTACGATCACGATGAACAAGATGCATAGGATAAAACTTCTGATGAAATTCCAATTTCAATCATTTGTAGTTCCATGACCCCATATCATCACATAGCCTATACCATGTCAATGCATCTCCCTCCAAAGATAAGGGGAAGAACTTCTTCTTGATAACATAATCGGGCATACCTGCAAGCTTAAATAATCCACAAACTTCATCCACATATATTATGTGCTCATCAGGATATAATGTTCCACCTCCTGCAAAAGGATTAGCTAGCAGTTTTTCGATCATACTCGAAGGAATTTCAAAGTAGACATTTCCATTTTAAGTAGGTTCAGTAGGTTGAGGAGCAACTCTTTGCTCTATTGGTCGAGGTGAAGATACCCCGAACAAGCCCCTCAGAGGATTACTTTCCATAGTAACAAGTGACAGTAAATTCCAGCACACTATATAAAATTTTCCTTACCAAATTCCACCTACCGAAGGCGCTTCACTCCCCGGCAATGGTGCCAGAAAAGAGTCTTGATGACCCACAAGTATAGGGGATCTATCGTAGTCCTTTCGATATGTAAGAGTGTCGAACCCAACGAGGAGCAGAAGGAAATGGTAAGCGGTTTTCAGCAAGGTATTCTCTGCAAGCACTAAAATTATAGGTAATAGATAGTTTTGTGATAAGATAATTTGTAACGAGCAGCAAGTAACAAAAGTAAATAAAGTGCAGCAAGGTGGCCCAATCCTTTTTGTAGCAAAGGACAAGCCTGGACAAACTCTTATATAGAGAAAAGTGAAGGAAATATGCCCTAGAGGCAATAATAAAGTTATTATTTATTTCCTTATATCATGATAAATGTTTATTATTCATGCTAGAATTGTATTAACCGGAAACATAATACTTGTGTGAATACATAGACAAACTAAACATCACTAGTATGCCTCTACTTGACTAGCTCGTTAATCGAAGATGGTTATGTTTCCTAACCATAAACATGTGTTGTCATTTGATTAACAGGATCACATCATTAGGAGAATGATGTGATTGACATGACCCATTCCATTAGCTTAGCACCCGATCGTTTAGTATGTTGCTATTGCTTTCCTCATGACTTATACATGTTCCTGTGACTATGAGATTATGCAACTCCCGTTTGCCGGAGGAACACTTTGTGTGCTACCAAACGTCACAACGTAACTGGGTGATTATAAAGGTGCTCTACAGGTGTCTCCAAAGGTACATGTTGAGTTGGCGTATTTCAAGATTAGGATTTGTCACTCCGATTGTCGGAGAGGTATCTCTGGGACCTCTCGGTAATGCACATCACTTAAGCCTTGCAAGCAATGCAACTAATGAGTTAGTTGAGAGATGATGTATTACAGAACGAGTAAAGGGACTTGCCGATAACGAGATTGAACTAGGTATTGAGATACCGAGGATCGAATCTCGGGCAAGTAACGTACCGATGACAAAGGGAACAACGTATGTTGTTGTGCGGTCTGACCGATAAAGATCTTCGTAGAATATGTAGGAGCCAATATGAGCATCCAGGTTCCGCTATTGGTTATTGACCGGAGACGTGTCTCGGTCATGTCTACATTGTTCTCGAACCCGTAGGGTCCGCATGCTTAACGTTACGATGACAGTTTCATTATGAGTTTATATATTTTAATGTACCGAAGGTTGTTCGGAGTCCCGGATATGATCATGGACGTGACGAGGAGTCTCGAAATGGTCGAGACATAAAGATCGATATATTGGATGGCTATATTCGGACACTGTGTCGGGGGTTGGGTGCGACATATGCCAAAGGATGGCTTATCATGGTGGGGGCGAGTAGAACGTCGCCGGTGCCTGGAAACAGGATGAGGCGTAGACATGCACGCCGGCGAATCTTACCCAGCTTCAGGGCTCTCCAGGGAGATAATACCCATACTGCTGCTCTACGGGGTCTCCGCATGATCACTATGGCAAAGTGTTCACACAATTGCTCCTTGAGCTGTTTCCTAGAGGTAGGAGAGGGCAAGGCTAGCTCTCTCCCTCCTATATGACCTGGTCTAGAGCTAATGGATTCCAACCCTTTGCATGGGTGCCCTGGGGGGTTTATATAGGCCTACCCCCAGGGGTACAATGGTAATCCAGCTGGACGCGGGCCTAGCCGTGAGTGCCTCCGGCCTCCGTCTTCTCTGCCGACTGGTGGGCCCGCTGACTGGCTAGGTACGGAGCCGACAGGCCGCGTTCGTCGCAGGCGGGTCTTGCCGGCTGCTGATTACTGTAGCCGTGCTTCTAATGACGCGGGCTTGGTCATGGAGTCGTGGCAACAGCCCCGCCGCCTGGCGGGAGATCACTATTGCCACTCTCCGTCACATCTGATTAATGGCGCGTGGGCCCCGGGGGAGGGTCTGGCCGACTCTCGGGGGCCGACTGGTGGCGCACTTGCCGTCTCCTGGGGTCCCACTGGCTGGTGGGACCCGCCGCCCCAGGGTCGTACAGACAAGCCGTCGTGGGCGCAGGATTCGGTCATTCGGCCCTGATGTCAGGGCCGGCACGACAACAGTGCCACGCCGCACGGAGATCTCCCCGGGTACGGCGTGCTGTAGCCATGTCTGCCCCTGGTAAGGGGCGGGAGAGGGCTTTACTGTAGCCACTCCCCGGTCCTGTCCCTCCTGATGAGGATATGGGATTTGGAGTCGCGGGCCGACTCCCCAAAGCCGGCTTCTCTGGAAGTCGCCAGTCAGGAGTCGGCTTATCCTGAAGTCGTCCCTGGGACTCGGCCGCGAGTGCGCAGTCGGTCGCCTTGCCGCCGACTTCTCAGAAGGCGGCTCTTCGTCCTGGGGTCTTGAGGGGCGTAGCCTGCCCTGATGTCTTGAAAGGTTCTGGGGCTCGGGTTAGCCTACCTGTGGCCCATTACAACGACAGTAGTCCCCGAAGCTGGTGAGGCGCCGCGGACGATCGGCCGAGAAGCCTCAGCAGTTTCTTTTTCCGGGTGCTCGACACATGGTTCTTGCTTGATTTCTGCCGGGCCGACTAGAAGGAGTTGGACCCTCCCAACTCTGACTTGCACAGTATTTTGAACGTCATGGCAGGATCCAAGTAGCGTGCTGGCTAAGCTTCCAGGCCGCCGCCCGTTCCGGGCCTGTCACGTGGCAACGCGCGGCCGGGCCAGTCTGCCAGCCTACGTGCGTGACGGGACATGCCCGTAGGAGGGGGCCCGCCATTACCGTGCCTCGGCGCTCGAGCCGATCCGCTGTGGCCCGAGCGGACGGTTGGGATTCTTGTGAAGTTACTACGTGCCGTAACTTTGTCGTGGAAACGTGGGGGTCATGGGCGCAGTAAGTCCCACGACCGCCCCCTCGGCTTCGCAGCCCATGAGGCTATAAGTAGGCGAAGGAGGGGGGAGCGGCAGAGCACGCGTGCCCTTCCTTCCCACTACTCCTTGCTCTTCTCCTTCTTCTTCTTCCTCGCCCCGCCGTGCGCCCAAGCTTCGACGAACGCCGCGGCGATCAGCTCACGATGAGTTCTTCTTCTGCCGCCGCGCCTCCCTCGGTGCGTTCCGGCACCTGGGACGGCTCAGAAGTTCATGACGACCACATCGAGTTCCTCTGCAAGACTCGTCGGCTCCCCGGCGAAGATTACGTGCGGGTGCGTCTTGCGCCGAGGGGGGAGATTTCCCCAGCGCCGGAGGAGGGTGAGCGGGTCATCTTCCGCTCGCACTGCCTGCGCGGATTGGGGCTGCCGGCGAGCAGCTTCTTCTGCTCTTTTCTGGAGTTCTACGGCCTCCAGCCGCACCACCTCATGCCCAACACGGTGGTGCGGCTGTCCGCCTTCGTGGCCTTGTGCGAAGGCTTCCTCGGAGTCCTCCCCACCCTTGAGCTCTGGGGGAGTTCTTCTACTCCAAGCTCGGCACCCAGGCTGCAGGCGTGCCGGCTCAATGCGGCGCGTTCATCGCCGGGCGGAGATCGGGGGCCGACAACCCCTTCCCCACCATCAGGCTGATAAAGTCGGTGAAGATGTGGCAGCGATCGTACTTCTACGTCAAGAGCATCTTCGTGAGGGGCGATTGGGTCAACCTGCCGGCTTTCGAAGCTGGCCCACCGGCTGGGAGACTGCCCAACGGGTCGTACCGGGCCAAGTCGCTAACGCCTGCGGGAGCCGGCGCCGTTGCGCGACTCCGAGTGCTAACGCAGTCGGAGGGCTTGACTAGTCCAGACCTGTTGGCTGCCTTCGTGGCGCGCCGATTTCTCCCGCTCCAAGGTCGTCCCCACATGATATGCCAATTGAGCGGGCACCGTGACCCGAGTCGGATGTGCACCAAGGACATGCCTCACGAGGAGGTGGCCTACATGGTGAACTACCTCTCGGACAGCAAGCTCCTGGAGGACAGGCGGTTTGGCAAGGAGCCGTACTCCCGCGCCAACCCCCCACCCACAGTGAGTTACCTTTTCTTTCTTTCTTTGGATTGTCTTCTTTCTTGTCGAATTTGTTTTGTGCGGCCTGACCAGTTGGCTTTGTTCAGAATCCCATCTTCCATCCACCAGCCAGCAACACGGGGCCGGCCCGCGAGTTCCTTGCCGGCCGGGCAGAGAGCGACGTCGACGACCCCGATCTGGGAGCGGCGGCTTTGGAAGACGACGCGGAGGGAGGAGGCAACCCGCGGCTCGGGGCCAGCCTAGAGGACTGGCCTGATGATGAGGAGGAGGTCGCCCCCCGCCATCGGCCAGGAGCCAGCCACCCCGGCGCGGGCTCTTCTGCCGCGCCGGGTGCTCCAGGCGGCGGGAAGAAGCGTAGGGCCATGCCGACCTTGTTCGGCAGTCGGCCGAAGAAGCCCAAGAGTTCGGCTGTGGCGACCCGGCGGGACGAGGCGGCTGCGAAGGCCATCCGCTTCCGTAAGGAAGTGAAGAAGCCGCCACTGGTCTCCGTGTGAGTATTCCGTCTCAACGATTTATTCTTTTTTGTGGCTTTGTCTGAGTCTTTTACTTGCTTCCCTTGCTTCAGGGCTCCCCTCACTCCTGAGAGGGTCGTCGTCGCCTCCGTCATGGGGTCAGCGGAGACGTCCGCCTCCACTCGGTGGATTGACCCCGCCACCGACCTCCGGGAGGCGATGGAGCGGAATGCGCAGGAGAAGCGCAACGAGGAAGAGGCCGCCCGCCTGGAGAAGGTGGAGGGCGATAAGGCGGAGGCCTCCGCCAAGAAGAAACTAGACGAGGCCGAAGCCGTCACCGCGACGAAGCGGCAGGCTGAGGAGGCCGCGCACCGCCAATCGGCGGTGTTCGTCACCCCGCTGAACTCTGCGCCGCCGCCTCCAGAGTTCACGGGGCAGACTGGGGAAGCCGGCGGCGAGAACCCCATCCTAGAGAGGGAAGGCGGCGACTCCTCCACGCCGGACGTTATCGTTCCGCCGCCACCTCCGCCGCCGTCTGGGGGCGCGCAAGGCGAACAGCCGACGGACCCGCCGCTGCCGCCGACTGAAGATGAGGTCGTGGTGAGGGTACTCCTTCAAGTCGGCTCGCCAACGCGCCGCTGTTTTGAGAAGGCGACTTCGGCGCCACGCCCCCTGGAGACCGGCACCGCCAGCTCGGCGATCCCAGACGCCGAAGCGATGAGCGCCGTGCCCATTGGGTGGGTGCGAGGAGGCGGCACAGGGACGCTGAACCGGGCGCTTCTGGACGTCCAGACGAAGCTTCGAGCTGAGGGCGACGCGATCCAGAATTGCACCAAGGCATACCTAGCGTCCCGAGCAGCCGTCCGGGTATGCTTTCTCTTTGGTCCTCTTTTTTTTCTTGTTCCTCTCCGTGGGGGCGCGCCAGCGCACCCACTGGGTGTAGTCCTCGAGTTTCGGGCCGGCTACTGAGCAGGCGGCCCGGAACTCCAATTGGTGAGTTCCGGGTACTCACTTTTGTCTGAAATACTTGTCGCAGTACTACCACAACCTCCGTGTTACTGCCTTCAACTGCAATGTTGAAGAGCTGGGCAAGAGGACCGCCGACTTGTCGGAGAGCCGGAGTGAGTCCTTTTTCTTCTTTGCAGGGGCGCGCTGGTGCACCCGCGGGCTGTAGTCCCCGAGATTCGGGCCGAATGCTGAGCAGTCGGGCCGGATCTCCCTGGCGACCTTCTTTACTGATGACTTAACGCCTTCTTTCTTCCTTCTCTTCAGAAGCCAACGCTGTTCTTCAACAGCAGCTGAGCGAAGCCAACTCCACGTTGCGCGCCAAGGGGGAGGAGTGCAGTAAGCTCGCCACGGAGCGCGATCTGCTGGCCACTCAATTGGCATAGCAGAGGGAGCTTCTTGCGAAGACGCAGAAGGAGGCGGAAGAGGCGGAAACCGCACTCCTGGCCGAGTTCGCGAGCGAGCGCTCCTCCTGGACTGACAAAGAGGCAATGCTGGCCTCCGGCTTCCATGAGATTGAAGACATTGTTGATGGTGAGTTTCTTTACTTTCTTTCTTCGAGCTGCCAATTACAAATCGTGCCGACTCCCGGTTTTGACTTGTTTCTTTGTTTCTTTTGTCTTGGCCGACTTCTTCCCTGGGCACTCGCAGGCCGCCATCCAAGCCATCCAGGCTGACCGTGAAGGTCGGAGGGCGGAAGGTGCAGAGATCGCCGCCGACGCCCCTCGAACCCTTGATGAGCATATCCTGAGCATCGAGGCTCGCCTTTGGCCGACTCACCGGATGCTGCGCCGGCTTCAACGTGTCGGCGCCCAGGCGATTGCTGCCATGTGGCCGGACATGCAAGCTCCGCGCACCCCCAGTCGGACTGCCGACTGGCTGGAGGTCGCGGCTGGTCGTCTTGAAGCCTGGAAAGGTTCCTCGGCCCGAGCTGGAGCGCGCCGGGCCTTGGAGTTCGTCAAGGCGTGGTATCCGGGGCTGGACCTAGACCGGCTTGCCACACTCCGGTCAGAGGCCCAGCCGGAGCTGGCAGCTGCGGAAGACGCCCTTGTCAAGCGTGCGGTGACGATCGCCGAGTACACCGACACCAGCATCTTCGTCCCCGAGTGGTCTGAAGACGACGCGGAGGTACCGCCGGAGTGGTTTGGGATGAACCCAGACTACGGCGAGGACTCGGCAGAGGTGATCGGTTCCAGCGCCGAGAAGGAAGGCGAGGCGGAGGACGGAGGCGAGACGGAAGAACCAGAAGATGGAGCGGACGGCCAGCCTCAGCTCGACCATGCCTCCAGCAACGAGCCGCGTGCGACCGAGCCGACTGCCGCCGGGGGCGATCGAGCCGAGACTGCCCAGCCGGCCGTCCCAACACCTGACGCTGCCGTCTCCTCCGACCCTCCGAATACGTCTGCCGCATCTTAGGCTGCCGCCTTATCTTTATTTTATCTGCTTTAGTAGTCTTTGAAGAACTTGTTAGTTTGCACAATTCCACCCGCGGGGTGTATTTTGAACTTCTGCTCGAAGATTCGGCCAAGGGCCTATGCTATGTAAATATTTATCCGAATTCTATCTTTTCTTGCTCATTGCTCTTTTGGCTTGTTCCTTTGCCGCTTTCCCTTAGTTGCCTGTCTTGCCAGTCGGACAGCCGCTCTGTGGACTGCCGTTGGATCAAATGCTTGGCTACTTTGGGAAGGCAAGTACTTAGCCATTTTAGTGTTTTTTAGCAAGTTGCATAGAAGGCGGTGAGCCGACTGGTTAATACTTGGTTTGCGAAAAGAAAAAAGGAAGGCTGGAAGCCGTCTTGAGCTATGTTTTATGCTTTGGGTCCTTAGCCATTTTTCATGCGAGCGCCCATTCTGCCTCACTCCTGCCCACCGTACAGTCGCTCTGCGAGCTGCGGCTTCTGACAGGAGACGGCTTAGGCGTCACACACTACTTGTCCAGCTGCAGGAAGCATTTCATAGTGCAAGGCGGCAAGTCCCCGGGCCGACCTATCGAGCCCAGTGCCCAGTGGCAATCAAAGAGTAACATACTCGTCGGCATAACTTTTATCATATAGACAAAAGAGGGCAGTCCCCGAGCTCGTCTCGGGGGGCCCGAAGTCTTGGTACTTTAATACAAAAGGTAGCGTGGTACATACTGCATCAACTGTAAAATCTTTGGAGGAGATTTGCATTCCATGGCCGCTCTGTCTCTTTGCCGGAGTCGTCCCTCTTGCGTGCTTGGGGATTCTGAGCATCAATCAGGTAGTAGGAGTCATTGCCCAGCACTTTGCTGATGATGAAAGGGCCTTCCCAAGGTGCCGACAGCTTGTGCTGGCCGGCTGTTCGCTGGATCAGCCAGAGCCCAAGGTCACCCTCTTGGAAAGATCTCGGCTTGACCTTCCTGTTGTAGTATCGGCGCAGGCTCTGCTGGTAGATGCTGGACCGGCTGAGTGCCAACGGCCGGCCCTCTTCCAGCAGATCGACGCCGTCTTGACGTGCTTCTTTTGCCTCCTCCTCGGTGTACATGGTGACTCGCGGGGAGTCGAACTCTATGTCTGTTGGGATGACGGCCTCAGCACCATAGACGAGGAAGAAAGGCATGAAGTCGGTTGACTTGTTTGGAGTCGTGCGCAGACTCCAGAGGACGGCTGGCAACTCGTCGAGCCAGCAGCCAGCCGAACGCTCCAGAGGCTCGACCAGTCCTGGCTTGATGCCGGACAGGATGAGGCCGTTTGCTCGCTCCACCTGGCCGTTTGACTGTGGATGGGCGACGGACGCTAGGTCCAGTCAGATGCCTTGTGTTGCGCAGAAACGGGCCAAGGCGCCTTTGGCAAAATTTGTATCGTTGTCGGTGATGATGCTGTGTGGTAAGCCGTACCGAATTGTGTTATCGGAGATGAAAGTCACGGCAGTTGGACCGTTCAGTTTCTTGATTGGCTTTGCTTCTATCCACTTGGTGAACTTGTCCACTGCGACGAGTAAGTGAGTTAAGCCACCTCGTGCCGTCTTGAATGGTCCCACCATGTCTAGACCCCAAACTGCGAAAGGCCAGGCAATGGGGATGGTCTTGAGTGCAGAAGCCGGCTGATGCGGCTTGGTGCGGAACTTCTGGCACCCTTTGCATTTTTGGACCAATTCCTTGGCCTCTTCTAAGGCAGTCGACCAGAAGAAACCATGTCGAAAGGCTTTGGCGACGAGTGCTCTTGAAGCCGCATGGTGGCCGCACTCGCCTTGATGAATGTCTTTAAAGATTGCTTGGCCTTGCTCTGGTTCTACGCAGCGCTGGTAGACACCAGTGATGCTGCGCCTAACCAGCTCTCTGTTGACTATGGTGTAGGCTGCCGCTCGGTGTTGTACCTGCCGAGCTAAGGTCTCATCAGTTGGCAGCTCTTTGCTCACCAGAAATTTGAGGATGGGCTGGGCCCATGAGGGTGCTGCTATTTCTTCGACTGCCAGAACTGCGACTTGGACGAGGGCGGCTGGGCTGGGAGGCGGCGGGGTGGAGTCAACAACCGCTTGCTGGGTTAATGAAGTCCCCGGGCCGACTGGCGCGGCTCTTGGGCCGAGTTCTGGAGTCTTCGAGCCCGCCACCCAGTCCCGGGCCGGGTTCTGGAGTCCCTGGGCCGACCTCGACTCTGGCGGCTTTGGAGCCATCTGCCAAAATCCTCGTACTGTCTGCTGGGGCTCTGGAGTCGGATCCGACTTCTTTGGGGGGAGCCGGCACAAAGATGGAGTCTGATTCTGGTGAAGGCTTGACAGACAGCTTGAGGAGGCGCTGAAGGGCGACACCGGATGGTATTGCCTGGCGGGTAGAGCCGATTCGTGCCAAGGCGTCTGCTTGGTCGTTGTCGTTTCTTGGCACATGGAGGAACTCGCACCCCTCGAAATATCAACTGAGTTGCTGCACGAGGAAACGGTAACTCGCCATGTTTGCATCTTTGGCGTCCCAGTCGCCAGATGACTGTTGGACCACTAAGTCTGAGTCGCCATAACACAGGATCTGGCGAATGCCAAGTTCTTTGGCAAGCCGGAGCCCGTGAATGAGCGCCTCGTACTCGGCGACGTTGTTGGAGGCGGCAAAATGGATTTGCAATGCGTATTTGAGCTTGTCACCTTTAGAGGAAGTGAGGCGACGCCGGCTCCCAAGCCGGTGCACATCTTGGAGCCGTCGAAATGCATCTGCCAATGGGTGGAGTCGGGCGCTGGAGGTAGGTACTGGGTCTCGGCCCAGTCGACGAGAAAGTCGGCCAGTGCTTGTGACTTTATGGTGGTGCGGGGCTGGTAGTGGATGGTGTAGGGAGCCAGCTCTATGGCCCACTTGGCCACCCAGCCAGAAGCATCTCGGCTTCCGATGATCTTGGCAAGTGGGGCCGTGCAGACCATAGTGATTGGATGCTCTTGAAAGTAAGGCTTCAATTTCTTGGCGGTAAAGTGTACGCCATAGCACATCTTCTGGTAGTGGGGGTAGTTCTGCTTGGAGGCCGACAGTACTTCGCTCAAGTAATATACCGGTCTCTGGACAGGTAGTGCCTTGCCTTCCTCCTTGTGTTCCACTAGAATGACCGTGCTGACTACCCGGCTAGTGGCGGTGATATACAGGAGCATAGGTTCCTTAGGAGTCGGAGCTGCCAGAATGGGTGGAGTAGTCAGCATCTTCTTCAACTGGAGAAAAGCTTCGTCCGCCTTGTGGTTCCATTCGAATAAAGTGGTCTTCTTCATGAGTTGGTATAAGGGGAGAGCTTTCTCGCCCAGCCAACTGATGAAACAGCTGATGGATGCCAAGCAGCCGGTGAACTTTTGCACGTCCAGCAGTTGGCTGGGTGCCTCCATCCTCTCAATGGCCTTGATCTTTACAGGGTTGCATTCTATGCCGCGTTCGGAGACCAGGAAGCCAAGGAGTTGGCCGGCTGGTACTCCGAAGACGCACTTCTCGGGGTTGAGCTTGATCTGGAATCGGCACTGGTTCTCAAAGGTCTCCTTGAGGTCTTCCAGCAGTGTTCCACGCTTTTCCGTCTTCACCACCACATCGTCCACGTAGACATGGGCATTTCTCCCGAGTTGCTTGAGGAGGCACTTCTGCATGCAACGCTGAAAGGTGGCGCCGGCATTCCTCAAGCCGAACGTCATGGTGAGGTAGCAGAAGGCTCCAAATGGCGTGATGAAGGCGGTCTTCAGTCTGTCAGCCGGGTTCAGCTTGATCTGGTGATATCCTGAGTATGCATCCAAAAAGCTCAACAGCTCGCATCCGGCGGTGGAGTCTATCACCTGATCAGTTCTTGGTAGAGCAAACAGGTCCTTGGGGCAGGCCTTGTTGAGGCTCGTGTAGTCAATACACATTCGCCACTGCTTGTTCTTCTTCAGTACCAGGACCGGATTGTCTAGCCACTCTGGAAAGAATACTTCCATAATGAAGCCGGCCGCTAGGAGCCGGGCTATTTCTTCTCCGACAACTCTTCTATTCTCTTCTGATAGGCGATGCAGGGGTTGCCTGACCGGCTTTGCATCAGATCGAACATGTAGCTTGTGCTCGGCGAATTCCCTGGCATGTCTTTGGGGGACCATGCGAAGATTTCCCGATTCTCACGGAGGAAATCGACGAGCTCACCTTCCTATTTGCTGTCGAGGTTTGCGCCTACGACAGCGTACCTCTCTGGGTGCTCCGGATCCAAGGGTATCTTCTTTGTCTCCTTGGCCGGCTTGAACGAACCCTCAGCCTTTGACTCCTTTGGGTTGGGCGATACCTCTGGCTGCTTGCCGGCCATCGCCACAACCCGTTCAAGGAGCCGCTTCTCGGCCGCGATCACCAGGGACTCGGCTAGCCGACTGCTCTTAGCCGCACAGGCAGACGACTTCTGGTAGTCGCCGGCTATGGTCAGAATCCCCCTGGAACTGGGCATCTTCATTTTGAGGTAGGCGTAGTGGGGGACCGCCATGAACTTGGCCAAGGCGGGTCGGCCAAGTAGTGCATGGTATGGGCTCTCAAGGTCCACTACCTCAAACCAAACTAACTCTTGGTAGAAGTGATCTTTGTCTCCGAAGAGGACGTCCATCAGGATCTTGCCGATTGGTGAGCAGGAAAGCCCAGGAACAATGCCGTGGAACACAGTCCGGCTGTTCTGAAGCTATCTTTGCTTGATTCCTAATTTCTCCATGGTGTCCTTGTACAGGATGTTAATGTTGCTGCCTCCGTCTATCAGAACTCGCGAGAAACGAGCAGCTCGTCTATCCATGGCAAAGGTGGCATCCAAGACCAAGGCATAAGAGCCCGGACTCGGCATCACCTCTGGGTGATCAGCCCTGCTCCAGCTGATAGGCTTTTCAGACCAATGCATGAACTCTAGCGTCTCTGATGCTACTGCATTCACCTCTTGTCACTGCAGCCGCCTGCTGCGTCGATCATCAGCCATACTGGTAAATACCACGTAGGCTCCGTGCTCTTTGGGGTATTCATCTTGTACTGCGCCGACTGGTCTGACAGCCGGCTGCTGGGGCGGAGGCGGCTGCCCAGCAGGCGGGGGAGATAGGAGGCCATCTCCCTTGGCGATCCTAGTGAGCCAGTGGCACTTCCGGGTGGTGTGATTCGACGGCTTCGCGCCGCTATGGAACTTGCAAGGACCGTCCAGAGTCTGCTCGTAGGAGAAGGCCGGCAACCAGTTGGTCTTGCCGCCTTTCTGTCGCTTGGGCGGAGGCTGCCCATCCGGCTGCTGGGCTTCAACTGTCGCGACCTGCCGGCTGCTGGAAGCCGGCTGCGGGGCCTTGCGCTTGTGGTTGCTCTGCTGTTGTCGCCGACTGGCGTCTCCCGCCGGAGTTCTTGGAGCTTGAGGGGCCACTTTGCTAGTTGCGCTAACTTGAATCTCCGCCTTCATGGAGGAGTCGGCCGTGGCGTACTTGTCTGCTATGATCAGCAGCTCGTCGAGGGTTTCTGGCTCGTCACAGAGGAGCTTGTGCTTGAGGAGGGTGCCTTCTCTGCACCCGGCGGTGAAGTACTCGATAGCCTGCACCTCGTGCACGCCCTCGCAGGAGTTTCGAAGCTTGGACCAATGCGTGAGGTAGTCGCGAGTTGACTCGTCGGGACCTTTCATGCACAAGGAAAGCTGACGAGGCTTGGGAGGGCGCTTGTACGTGCTGGTGAAGTTGCGGACGAATGCGTCAGTGAAGTCGACCCATCTATTGATGCTGCGGGGCTTCAGGCTGTTCAGCCATGTCTAGGTCGTGCCTTGGAGCATGAGCGGAACGTATTTTAGGGCGACATGCTTGGTGCCGTTCGCTATGCTGATAGCCGTGGAGTAGTCGACTAGCCAGTCTTCCGGCTTCACGGAGCCGGTGTACTTGGGCGTGTCTCTTGGGAGCGTGAACCCTTTGGGAAAGGGCTCGTCTCGAATGCGGGGCCCGAAACAAGGCGGACCCAACTCGTCTTCTTCTTCCAGCACCAGGGATCGGTGAAGCCGATCGATCCGGTGGCGGGCGTCATTTTCTCCGACTCCCTCTCGGCGGCCAAGGCGGTCGCCGAGAGTCAGATGGTCAACAAGCGGCAGGGAGACTCGCCTTTCCTTGCGAGGAGGAGGAGGCGGACAGTCGTCCCGTCGTTCCACTGCTCTTGGGCGGCCGTCTCGGTCGCGCTCTATGGTAATGTGAGTCCGACTGTGGCTGACAGTTGGATCCTTGTCCTTTCTTCCTCGGGTGCCGTCAGTTAGCGTCCGAGACGTCGCGCCTTCGTCTCGGCGAAGGTCGTCGTTTTGCCGCTGCGGTGCCTCCGTGCGGTAGCCTGCCTCATTCTGCGCGGCAGCCGTGTCGAGGAGCCGCTGGAGTCGCTCCATCATCAGGCGGCGCTCTTCGCCCTCGAAATTGTCCAGTTCGTCCGCTGCCACCTGGGCGGCTCGGATGTTCTCCGCTGGTGTAGCATACACAGGGCGGCTTGCCCCGAACAGGTTGGCGATGGCTACGCCGCGCTGCTGGACCGCGCCAAGGCGGCTGGGCCCCGCTGGGGCTGGCGAGCCGCCTACAGCGCGATCCATCTCTCGCTGGTAGGCTTCTGACAAGCGTCTCATGCTAGCCAGCTTCTTCGCGCCTTCGACGAGCTGAAGGCAGCGCGCCTCCAACGTCTCCGCGTCAGCGTCTTCCGGAATGGGCACAGTCAGGTCTTGTAGCGCCGCGCCAAGTGGGTCATGCGCTCCTCTGCCGGGAGGCTCGTCATGACTGATGACGAGCACCTCGGTGACGGTGCTTCCGCCGCTCTCCGCACGAGGGAGAGGCTCGTCGTAGACCACCACATTCGTGGGGAACGCGTCGAGCGACGCGGTGTCGGAGTCGACCAGCATCGGGTCGGTGGAACCTGCAGACTCCAAATCCATGGCAGGCTCGCCGGAGACATGGAGTTGATCGAGGAGGCCCGCGAGGAGGCTCTCGGAGCCGCCCGTGCCTGCGTTGGATGCAGGTTCATCGGAGATGCGAACCTCGCTGACAAGTTCGGCTAGGCAGCTGGCTGCGCAGGCGATCTCAACGCCATGCAGCGCGTCAGCGCTGACTCCATCTGGCCTGCCTGGCTGGCTGTGCTCGCCAGGGAGGAAAAGGGTTCCCGTCCAGAGAAGGTCTCCGGACGGCGGTGCACCACGCCCCACGGTGGGTGCTAAATGTCGGGGGTTGGGTGCGACATATGCCAAAGGATGGCTTATCATGGTGGGGGCGAGTAGAACGTCGCCAGTGCCTGGAAACGGGATGAGGCGTAGACATGCACGCCGGCGAATCTTACCCAACTTCAGGGCTTTCTGGAGAGATAATACCCCTACTGCTGCTCTACGGGGTCTCCGCATGATCACTATGGCAAAGTGTTTACACGATTGCTCCTTGAGCTGTTTCCTGGAGGTAGGAGAGGGCAAGGCTAGCTCTCTCCCTCCTATATGATCTGGTCTAGAGCTAATGGATTCCAACCCTTTGCATGGGTGCCCTGGGGGTTTATATAGGCCTACCCCCCAGGAGTACAATGGTAATCCGGCTGGACGCGGGCCCAGTCGTCAGTGCCTCCGGCCTCTGTCTTCTCCGCCGACTGCTGGGGCCCGCCGATTGGTGGGCCCCGCCGACTGGCTAGGTACGGACCCGACAGGCCGCGTCCGCCGCGGGCGGGTCTTGCCGGCTGCTGATTACTGTAGCCGTGCTTTGGATGACGCGGGCTTGGTCATGGAGTCGTGGCAACAGCCCCGCCGCCTGGCGAGCGATCACTATTGCCACTCTCCGTCACATCTGATAAATGGTGCATGGGCCCCGGGGGAGGGTCTGGCCGACTCTCGGGGGCCGACTGGTGGCGCACTTGCTGTCTCAATGGGTCACACCTGCTGGTGGGACCTGCTGCCGCAGGGTCGTACAGACAAGCCGTCGTGGGTGCAGGTTTTGGTCCTTCGACGCTGATGTCAGGGCCGGCACGGCAACAGTGCCACGCTGCACGAAGATCTCCCCGGGTACGGCGTGCTGTAGCCATGCCTGCCCCTGGTAAGGGGCGGGAGCGGGCTTTACTGTAGCCACTCCCCGGTCCTGTCCCTCCCGATGAGGATATGGGATTTGGATTCGCGGGCCGACTCCCCAAAGCCGGCTTCTCTGGAAGTCGCCAGTCAGGAGTCGGCTTATCCTGAAGTCGTCCCCGGGACTCAGCCGCGAGTGGGCAGTCGGTCGCCTTCTCGCCTACTTCTCAGAAGGCGGCTCTTCGTCCTGGGGTCTTGAGGGGCACAGCCTGCCCCCGATGTCTTGAAAGGTTCTGGGGCTCGGGTTAGCCTACCCGTGGCCCATTACTCCGACACACCGGAAGTGATTCGGGTGATTTCGGAGAAAACCAGAGTGCCGGAAGGGTTACCGGAACCCCCCCCCCCCAGGGAAGTATTGGGCCTTAGTGGGCCTGAGGGGAGAGAGAGGGCAGCAGCCCAGGAGGTGGCGCGCCCCCTCCCATGAGGAGTCCGAATTGGACTAGGGGAGGGGGGCGCGGCCCCTCGTTCCCTCTCCCTCTCCCTCTCTTTCCTTCCCCCTTCTCTCTTCCTAGTTGGACTAGGAAAGGGGAGTCCTACTCCTACTAGGAGGAGAACTCCCCCTCCTTGGCGCGTCCCAAGGGCCGGCTGGCCTCCCCCTTGCTCCTTTATATACGGGGGCAGGGGCACCTCTAGACACACAAGTTGATCTTCGTGATCGTTCTCTTAGCTGTGTGCGGTGCCCCCCTCCACCATAATCCTCGATAATATTGTAGCGGTGCTTAGGCAAAGCCCTGCGACTGTAGAACATCAAGATCGTCACCACGCCGTCGTGTTGACGGAACTCTTCCCTGACACTTTGCTGGATCAGAGTCCGGGGATCGTCATCGAGCTGAACGTGTCCTAGAACTCGGAGGTGCCGTAGTTTCGGTGCTTGATCGGTTGGGCCGTGAAGACGTACAACTACATCAACCGCGTTGTGCTAACGCTTCCGCTTCCGGTCTACGAGGGTACGTAGACAACACTCTCCCCTCTCGTTGCTATGCATCACCATGATCTTGTGTGTGCGTAGGAAATTTTTTGAAATTACTACGTTCCCCAACAAAAAGCGCTCCCAAGGACACATGGGAATTATCGTCAAGTTAGTTTTCATCACGTTCATATGATTCGCGTTTGGTACTTCGATAATTTGGTATGTGGGTGGACGGCTGCTTGGGTACTGTCCTGACTTGGACAAGCATCCCACTTATGATTAACATCTATTGAAAGCATCCGCAACTACAACAAAAGTATTAAGGTAAACCTAACCATAGCATGAAACATATGGATCCAAATCAGCCCCTAACGAAGCAATGCATAAACTAGGGTTTAAGCTTCTGTCACTCTAGCAACCCATCATCTACTTATTACTTCCCAATGCCTTCCTCTAGGCCCAAATAATGGTGAAGTGTGTAACACCCACAATGTGGCTATATCTCCCACGTGTCGGAGCACGACTTAGAGGCATAACCCAGAGTAGGCATGTCGCAAGAGGGGTAATATTTACACATCCCATGTTCTGAAATGAAAGGGATAAAGAGTTGACTTACAATCGCCACTTCACACAATACATAAATATAGCATTACATCATCCAGAATACAATCAAGGTCTGACTATGGAACCAAAATAAAAGAAGACCGCCCCTAATGCTAGATCCCCGATCGCCCCGACTGGGCTCCACTACTGAACAACTGGAAACGAAACAAGACAATGAACATGATCTTCATCGAGCTCCCACTTGAGCTCAGCTGCGTCACCGGCACTGGTATCATCGGCACCTGCAACTGGTTTTGGAAGTAATCTGTGAGTCACAGGGACTCAGCAATCTCACACCCTCGCGATCAGATTATTTTAGCTTAATGGGTAGGAAAAGGTAGTGAGGTGGAGCTGCAGCAAGCACTAGCATATATGGTGGCTAACATACACAAATAAGAGCGAGAATATAAGCAAAGCACGGTCGTGAACTAGAAGTGATCAAGAAGTGATCCTGAAACTACTTACGTTCAGGCATAACACAAGAACCGTGTTCAGTTCCCACACTCCGCCGAGAGGAGACCATCACGGCTACACACGCGGTTGATGCATTTTAATTAAGTTAAGTGTCAAGTTCTCTACAACCGGATATTAACAAATTCCCATCTGCCCATAACCGCGGGCACGACTTTCAAAAGTTCAAACCCTGCAGGGGTGTCCCAACTTAGCCCATCACAAGCTCTCACGGTCAACGAAGGATATTCCTTCTCCTGAGAAGACCCGATCAGTCTCGAAATCCCGGTTACAAGACATTTCGACAATGGTAAAACAAGACCAGCAAGACCGCCCGATGCGCTGACATCCTGATAGGAGCTGCACATATCTCGTTCTCAGGGCAACACCGGATGAGTGCTCCGTACAACTAAAACCAGCCCTCAAGTTTCCCTAAGGTGGCGCTGCAAAGGACTCTAGTTCGGACCAACACTTAGACAAGCACTGGCCCGGGGGGGCTAAAAAAAAGATGACCCTCGGGAGAGCGACTCCCAAGGGAAAAGTAGGTGGTGGTGAGGCAAATGGTAAAACCAAGGTTGGGCCTTGCTGGAGGAGTTTTATTCAAAGCGAACTGTCAAGGGGTCCCCATAACACCCAATCGTGTAAGGAACGCAAAATCAAGGAACATAACACCGGTATGACGGAAACTAGGGTGGCAAGAGTGGAACAAAACATCAGGCATAAGGCCGAGCCCTCCACACTTTACCAAGTATATAGATGCATTAATATAAATAAGAGATATTGTGATATCCCAACATATCCATGTTCCAAACATGGAACAAACTTCATCTTCACCTGCAACTAGTAACGCTATAAGAGGGGCTGAGCAAAGCGGTAACATAGCCAAACAACGGTTTGCTAGGAAAGGTGGGTTAGAGGCTTGACATGGCAATATGGGAGGCATGATAAAGCAAGTGGTAGGTATCGCGGCATAGCAATAGAGCGAGCAACTAGCAAGCAAAGATAGAAGTGATTTCGAGGGTATGGTCATCTTGCCTGAGATCCCGCAAGGAATAAGAACGAGTCCATGAAGAAGACAAATGGACGAAGTCGAACGGATCCTCACAAACGCGACGTTATCGGAACTAACCCAAAGAGGCAACACCAGAAAGAAGCAAACAACATAGTAAACAAACAGGGCATAAACATGGCATGATGTACAATCAAGTATGATGCATGTCCGGTTTAATGATACATGGCATGGCAAAGTGCACAAGCAAAACTACAAGTTAAGTGGAGCTCAATATGCAACGGGTTGCATATTGACGAAACACCACATTGAAGTTATTTAGTTCGATCTCGTTTATGTACTCAACAATATTAAATGTTGGTTAGCATGCCAAGAGGTGAAGCATACATAAACTAACTACCGAGTCAAGTTTAAATGAGGCCGGAAACAACAAACAACAATTCCGGAAAATCCCCATGAGCATATATTAGATTTGGTACTGTTCTGCCCTATACACAATTTTAGAGTTGTTAAACATGCAAAGCAATGCCACCATGTTAAACTAGGAATTTTTCTACCCCATTTACATATAAAGTTTATTAAATTTGGAGCTACGGTTATTTAGTTATGAAATAAATCATTTTAGCATGTTATTAGAGCAAATTTAATCAAACAGCAAAATAAACATGTCAAACATGATTGAAAGTTGGATATTATTAAACTAGATGAAATTCTAGTCAAGTTTCATATATAACTTATTTACATCCAATGCACGGTTGGTGAGTTATGATATGCATGATGTTGAGGGACTTTTCGGCAAAACGGGTCTTCTCTGGAATATAGATAAATACGCAGGTAGGAAAAAAACATCAACGGGCCGAAAGTTGAACTGGCCCAATAGGCACAAAGGGCTGGAGGGGGTGCTGCTCACCCATGGGCCTCTTGGGCCGGCGGATCTCGGCTGGAGCGTGGGAGGTGGCCCGTGAGAGGGGCTCGCTCGACCTTCTCCTTTGCTCCAGGTGAGCAGGAGGTCATGGCGGCGGTGGGATGGCGAGGGGAGGCAGGGGTCCGGTGGGATGGAGCAGATCCGGGTGGAGAGGCACGGATCCGGGCGCGAGGTGTCCGTTTTCGGTGGTGGCGGCATCCGGCAGTTCACGCAGGCGCGAGGCGGCGAGCTCCATGAAGACCCTGTCCAAGTTGGCCGAGAGAGTGCATGTCAGAGAGAGAGAGAGAGAGAGAGAGAGAGAGATAGGAGGAAGGAGAAGAAAGGTAGAGGCGAGCGCGACGTGACCTGCTGGTCACCGGCAGGAGGCTTGTCGATGTCGGCTCGCCGGCGGGAGGGGCAATGGCGGCGCTCCTCCGATCCAGCTCGGGGTCGAGCGGGAGGAGGCGTAGGCTTGTGCGAGGGATGAACAGCGGTGTTCGGGCGGAGATGGGGTCATCCAGGCCCAGATCTGGCCCGGCGCGGGCCAGCGGCGGGCCCCGCGGGCCGCGGTGAAGTGGGGCGCAGGGGGGAACGCATGGCACGCTGGGGTTGGCTGGAAGGCGGCTGAGAGGTGAGGTGGCGCGACGTGGTTGGCTGCGGGGGCGCTGGCGGCGGTGCCAAGTGGCGGAGATGGGTTCGGCCGGCGCGGAAATGGAGGTGGGTGGCGGCTAGAGGTAGGTGGAGACTAGAGGATGCCAATTTTGGAAGGAGGGTGTCCATATATAGCAAAATCGCTAGGGTTTTGGGTCTAGGGGAGGTTTTCGGAGCCTCCGATCGCGATCCGACGGACTCGATCGAGAGGGGGGTTAGGTATACCTAGGTGGGCTGTGGAGAGCGGGTTGGGCTGAGAGGAGAGAGACGGAAATGCAGCCCGGCAAGGTTTTCAGAGACCGAAAACGTCCGACGATCGTGATCCGACGGACCCGATCGAGAGGGGGGGTTAGGTAGACCTAGGTGGGCTGTGGAGAGCGGGTTGGGCTGAGAGGAGAGAGATGGAAATGCAGCCCGGCAAGGTTTTCGGACACCAAAAATGTCCGACGAAAAGACGGGCTATACTGCCGCTATAGTTTAACGGTTGGGCTATCAAACGAGCTCCGAATGCGATGAAACTTGGCAGGCGGCCTACTGACAACAAAACAACACTGCATGCCAACTTTCAGCCCATTCCGAGAACATTTTTTGGCCACTTATAAAATAATATTTCGGACATGCCGCAAGCGCGTGTGAGTGTGGACGGGCTCAGAACGGACAACGGAGAGAGCTGGGGGAACCCGGACGAATGCAAGTTTCAAAAACATGATGATGGAATGCATATGATGACATGATGAAAGCAACACGCAAGCAAAAGACATGGCAAAGACAACGAATAACTGGAAGACATCTGGCGCAACGGTCTCGGGGCGTTACAACACTCCACCACTACAAGAGGATCTCGTCCCGAGATCTAGGACGGCATCGGAGGGAAAACGGAAGAGGAAGAGAATAGGTAAAACTAAGTTGCTTCTTTGACAAATGAGTGAAACCAATGAACCTTGCGAGGTTGAACAAATTGAAAGAAAGAATACAACAAAGATGAACAAAGTTGAAAACACTCCATTAGGAAAGAGGAACAAGGAACATTACTAGAACCTTGTAGGTTGAAAGACATAAGAAAAGTGTCACCAAGGACAAGAAGTACATGCAAGCACTCCGGATGAAATGAGATGTACAAGGAATGATAAAGATAAATTACGACAACACTCCGGTTGGAAATGTAAGGCAATAATATGAACTTGGCAAAATGAAAGCACTTGGATGGGAGTCCGGTTAGAAGAGGAATGATAGACACAACACTTTGGTTAAACAAGATAGAGAAGGAATAAGAATGATGTAATTTGGGCAGCACTCCAACTGCAAATGGAAGGAATTAACAAGAACTTGACAAGATGAGAGGATACTTGATGAAATCAACAACACGCTGCCTCCAGAACTATTGAAAGAATGGCACAAGGGGTATGAAAGATTTCAGACAACACTCCGATTGAGAAGGGAGGCAAAATTTGATAAGATGAGAGAGCTCAAAATAAAACACGACACTCCGGTTGAATGGATAAGCAAAGAAAAGAACATGATCTTCACAATACAAGATGATGAGTTAAGAGAGCATCATCACAATGCCTCTGGAAGAAATGAAAGAATGCAAAGAAAAGAACGGAGAAGAAAACAACATGTTCTACCTCAAATGAATTTGAGAGAGCATCCTTAAAAAGAAGGATTGAACGGAGTTGTTGGGAAATCCATAACGAAAAGAACAAGCTTGTTGAGGGCTTATGGAAAACATCTCAAAAACTTGAGGTGAAAACCTGCCACAAACGAAAACAATTGCTTGCTTGAGAGCGATGAGAGATGAAAACATCTTTCATCGCGAGAATAGGAGGAAACTTGGATCATCGGTAAACACCATAAATAGCAACATTCCTTAGGGAAGGTTTTAGGTGAAATATAACCCAAGATAACTCCAATGAAGAGATTGGTGGATTTAAGATATCTCATTCTTGACAACATGTGAATCATGAAACATGAACTCAAATTATGAAGAATGACATAGCACCACCTCAAATGATATAGTAGAAAGAATTGCACTTCCAAATGCAAGATAAAGAATGCTTGAACTCCTCAAAACAAAACATGTGTTGAGCAGCATGTTTAATTTTTGAGTATAGCTAGGCAGATCTTAACTCCGAGAGAAAACTTGAAGAACAATTGAAGAGTGAAAAGAATCCTTGACGAACCATCATGTAGCCTCCCTAAAGAACTCTGGTAATAAAAGGATGATAGAAAGAAAGAGAAGTTGAAAACACGAGGTGAAGCCTTCCGAAAATTTAGATGGATCTTCACGACGAGATAAACGGAAAGCTTGGAACTCCGGATAAGAAAAGATGAAACAGTTGAAACCGAGAATTTTGATGAACCTCCGGAATAAGGAATTAATCGCTTGGATGAAACAAGAATAAGAATTACATTATGCTTATCCTTCCCCAATTTAATTGATGACAAGTAATGGATTTGGCATACTACTTATTCTCGTAAAAAAGGATTAAGATAGATATTGCGCGAACTTGAAGAGGCCTTCGATGATCCACCGGTAGGATTGAAACAATGAATGAATTGATATGAGAAAATAGGAAGATAACTCTTGAACGAACCACCGTAAGAATTGAAAATGAGAGTAGCAAAGGCAAAAATCACCGGGTAGAATTGGAAAATGAATGAAGATACTTGAGAGTATTTAGATACAAGTGAACGAAGAGATCACAAGCTGATTAGAGAATACTTGAATGATGCACCGGTAAGATTTGGGGAACAATAGCTGAAAGCTGGAATGCATAATTCTGAGATGATGGGCCCTAGAGAATCAAATTGAAAAGACTCCTGAATTGCTCCGGATGGTTGAAAAGAATTCTCACAATCAAAACAATATGAGAGGATGGCATCAACCTAGAACCACGAATCTTTGAGAGAACGGACCAAGGTTTAGAGAAAACACTTCTTCTTTGGTCTTCAAATGATGAGAATGGCGATGAGAAACACCACCATAAATTGTTGAGATACTCCGGGATGACGAATAGAAAGGTTGAGCCAACGGTGAAAATAATTTGATAGATCTTGGAGAAAAAACATATGACTGATGATAATTCATTCTTACGTCAAACTTGGGGAAGAATTTGAGAGTAACTCTGGGAAAATTAGAAGAGTCAGGTAAGATCCTGGGAAAAGACCTGTGGGTTAAGGCCCACTCAAAAGATACATCGTTGAACGATTGCTTGAAAGAGAGATTGCACCGGTTGAACTAAATGGCTTGAGTGAGATAACATCCTCGAAAGAGCTAGAACAAATGCAGAGTGGAAACACGAATCTTCTAGATATCTTCAACACTCCGGAACAATTGAATAACGAGAAATGGATGATGAAGAGGTGCACCGGCATGAGAAAACATTTGAAATGAGGAAAGAATATGATAAACACTGAAAGCTTAAGTTGGATCCACTGGAGAAGAAAAAGAAACGAGGAATGATGAACTTGTAGAGCATCTTCATGAGAAACTGCCGGGTAAGAACATTGGCGGAAAGAATGGAGAGACTTCTCATCAATAACATGATAGTTGATTAACAAATCCGAATCCTTGAAGGAAAAGGGTGGGAGGGCGGGAAAACAAAGGCAGCTTGGGATGGATGAAATGAGCACCGTTGAGAAGAACTGAGAATTGATCTCGCGAATGTAGAAATGATCGGATCCACTTGAAGAGAAACACACCGGTTGAAAAGGATTGACATGACAATCTCTATTATCATGCAGGATTAGTATTCACATAGGAGCATGAGAACACCGCTTAGGAAAGGTATGGAATCAACATTTGACTTCGAAGCAACTCGAATACCACAACCAAAAACAAAAACAAAGGATTGGCTTGCCAAATAACCCGGAACAAACATATGATAGAGATTTTGTCTCAAGTTTTCATGGTGGGGCCCACACGGGCTCGATCATACACCACCATCATGTACAAGGCAGTGCACATGACATACGAAGCGTCCTCGAGTCAGCATAGCCAAGGACTCTTTAGGACACAACGAGACCACTGTAAAACCAACTGTGGATAGTCGGACCACTAGACGTTGAACCCCAATTTCATATCATACATCTGTCGGAAAGATATCCTATGAGCTACTTTAATTCCCACTTATAAACTCCCAAAACTTTCTGGTGTTGGGGATACAGGGGAAGCATAATATCTCACCCAAAACTAGAAAGACCTACATCCAACTGTATCCATCCTTCAACACATAACCAAGAAACCTTCGGAAATCATTTACCTCAACCTTCGAAAAGCATCCGTTATACGAGTTATGGCAATACTCCCTAACTCCCGCCCCAGTACTGGGTGGCGTCGAGGTTACCTCACCAACAACTGCATAAAAGAGATTTTCGATGTCGGCGAACTCAGGTATTCCAGAACTACAATGATAAAATTGTGATGACAACACCTGGGAGCTCAACTCCCTGGGACACTGCCACAACCCCTAAATGTCAGGAGGCACCAAGAACAATGTTTTCGTCACAAAACCATCGGAACGATTCCAAGATACCCGCGTGATCCTAAAAAAATCGTGAAATTTGAGACGAGAAAAGTCAAAACTTCTACGTCAGGAGGCCTCACCAGAGCGACGAAGGGACTGAGGAGTAAAAAGAATCCTACTCTCTTCTATATATAATCCTAAAAGACTCAAAACATTTCCTTCTAGGCTCAACAACGTCAGCGATTCGATCAAGTAGGGAGCTCCTAAGTCGGGGAAGGCTCTGATACCAACTTGTAACACCCACGATGCGGCTATATCTCCCACGTGTCGGAGCACGACTTAGAGGCACAACCGCATAGTAGGCATGTCGCAAGAGGGGTAATCTTTACACATCCCATGTACTGATATGAAAGGGATAAAGAGTTGGCTTACAATCGCCACTTCACACAATACATAAATATAGCATTACATCATCCAAAATACAATCAAGGTCTGACTACGGAACCAAAATAAAAGAAGACCGCCCCTAATGCTAGATCCCCGATCGCCCCGACTGCGCTCCACTACTGAACAACTGGAAACGAAACAACACAACGAACACGATCTTCATTGAGCTCCCACTTGAGCTCAGCTGCGTCACCGGCACTGGTATCATCGGCACCTGCAACTGGTTTTGGAAGTAATATGTGAGTCACGGGGACTCAGCAATCTCACACCCTCGCGATCAAGACTATTTTAGCTTAATGGGTAGGAAAATGTAGTGAGGTGGAGCTGCAGCAAGCACTAGCATATATGGTGGCTAACATAAGCAAATAAGAGCGAGAAGAGAAGCAAAGCACGGTCGTGAACTAGAAGTGATCAAGAAGTGATCCTGAAACTACTTACGTTCAAGCATAACACAAGAACCATGTTCACTTCCCGTACTCTGCCAAGAAGAGACCATCACGGCTACACACGCGGTTGATGCATTTTAATTAAGTTAAGTGTCAAGTTCTCTACAACCGGATATTAATAAATTCCCATCTGCCCATCACAAGCTCTCACGGTCAACGAAGGATATTCCTTCTCCCGAGAAGACCCGATCAGTCTCGGAATCCCGGTTACAAGACATTTCGACAATGGTAAAACAAGACCAACAAGACCGCCCGATGTGCCGACAGCCTGATAGGAGCTGCAGATATCTCGTTCTCAAGGCAACACCAGATGAGCGCTCTGTACAACTAAAACCAGCCCTCAAGTTTCCCTAAGTTGGCTCTGCAAAGGACTCTAGTTCGGACCAACACTTAGAAAAGCACTGGCCCCGGGGGGCTTAAAATAAAGATGACCCTCGGGAGAGCGACTCCCAAGGGAAAAGTAGGTGGTGGTGAGGCAAATGGTAAAACCAAGGTTGGGCCTTGCTGGAGGAGTTTTATTCAAAGCAAACTGTCAAGGGGTCCCCATAACACCCAACCGTGTAAGGAAAGCAAAATCAAGGAACATAACACTGGTATGACGGAAACTAGGGTGGCAAGAGTGGAACAAAACACGAGGCATAAGGCCGAGCCTTCCACCCTTTACCAAGTATATAGATGCATTAATATAAATAAGAGATATTGTGATATCCCAACATATCCATGTTCCAAACATGGAACAAACTTCATCTTCACCTGCAACTAGTAACGCTATAAGAGGGGCTGAGCAAAGCGGTAACATAGCCAAACAACGGTTTGCTAGGAAAGGTGGGTTAGAGGCTTGACATGGCAATATGGGAGGCATGATAAAGCAAGTGGTAGGTATCGCGGCATAGCAATAGAGCGAGCAACTAGCAAGCAAAGATAGAAGTGATTTCGAGGGTATGGTCATCTTGCCTGAGATCCCGCAAGGAAGAAGAACGAGTCCATGAAGAAGACAAACACACGTAGTCGAACGGATCCTCACAAACGCGACGTTATCGGAACTAACCCGAAGAGGCAATACCCGAAATAAGCAAACAACATAGTAAACAAACATCACATAAACATGGCATGATGCACAACCAAGTATGATGCATGTCCGGTTTAATCATACATGGCATGGCAAAGTGCACAAGCAAAACTACAAGTTAAGTGGAGCTCAATATGCAACGGGTTGCATATTGACGAAACACCACATTCAAGTTATTTAGTTCGATCTCGTTTATGTACTCAACAATATTAAATGTTGGTTAGCATGGGAAGAGGTGAAGCATACATAAACTAATTACCTAGTCAAGTTTAAATGAGGCCGGAAACAACAAACAACAATTCCGGAAAATCCCCATGAGCATATATTAGATTTGGTACTGTTCTGCTCTATACACAATTTTAGAGTTGTTAAACATGCAAAGCAATGCCACCATGTTAAACTAGGAATTTTTCTACCCCATTTACATATAAAGTTTATTAAATTTGGAGCTACGGTTATTTAGTTATGAAATAAATCATTTTAGCATGTTATTAGAGCAAATTTAATCAAACAGCAAAATAAACATGTCAAACATGATTGAAAGTTGGATATTATTAAACTAGATGAAATTCTAGTCAAGTTTCATATATAACTTATTTACATCCAATGCACGATTGGTGAGTTATGATATGCATGATTTTGAGGGACTTTTCTGCAAAACAGGTCTTCTTTGGAATATAGATAAATATGCAGGCAGGAAAAAAATCATCAACGGGCTGAAAGTTGAACTGGCCCAATAGGACCAAAGGGCTGGAGGGGGTGCTGCTCACCCATGGGCCTCTTGGGCTGGCGGATCTGGGCTGGGGCGTGGGAGGTGGCCCGTCAGAGGGGCTCACTCGACCTCCTCCTCTGCTCCAGGTGAGCAGGAGGTCATGGCGGCGGTGGGATGGCGAGGGAAGGCAGGGTCCAGTGGGATGGAGCACATCCGGGTGGAGAGGCACGAATCCGGGCGTGAGGTGTCCGTTTTCGGTGGTGGCGGCGTCCGGCAGTGCACACCGACGCGAGGCGGCGAGTTCCATGAAGACCCTGTCCAAGTTGGCTGAGAGAGTGCATGTCAGAGAGAGAGAGATAGGAGGAAGGAGAAGAAAGGTAGAGGCGAGCGCAACGTGACCTGCTGGTCACCGGCAGGAGGCTCGTCGGCGTAGGCTCGCCAGCGGGAGGGGCGATGGCGGCGCTCCTCCGATCCAGCTTGGGGTCGAGCGGGAGGAGGCGCAGGCTTGCACGAGGGAGGAACGGTGGCGTTCGGGCGGAGATGGGCTTGTCCAGGCCCAGATCTGGCCCAGTGCGGGCCAGCGGCGGGCTCCGCGGGCCACGGTGAAGTGGGGCACAGGGGGAACGCGTGGCGCGCTGGGGTTGGCTGGAAGGTGGCTGAGAGGTGAGGTGGCGCAACGTGGTTGGCTGCGGGGGCACTAGCGGCAGTGCCAAGTGGCGGAGATGGGTTTGGCCGGCACGGAAATGGAGGTGGGTGGCGGCTAGAGGTAGGTGGAGACTAGAGGATGCCAATTTTGGAAGGAGGGTGTCCATATATAGCAAAATTGCTAGGGTTTTGGGTCTAGGGGAGGTTTTCGGAGCCTTCGATTGCGATCCGATGGACCCGATCCAGAGGGGGGGGTTAGGTAGACCGAGGTGGGCTGTGGAGAGCGGGTTGGGCTGAGAGGACAGATACGGAAATGCAGCCCGGCAAGGTTTTCGGAGACCGAAAACGTCCGACGAAAAGACCGGGTATACTGCCGCTATAGTTTAACGGTTGGGCTATCAAACGAGCTCCGAATGCGATGAAACTTGGCAGGCGACCTACTGACAACAAAACAACACTGCATGCCAACTTTCAACCCATTCCGAGAACATTTTTCGGCCACTTATAAATAATATTTCGGACATGCCGCGGGCGTGTGCGAGTGTGGACGGGCTCAGAACGGACAACGGAGAGAGCTGGGGGAACCCGGACGAATGCAAGTTTCAAAAACATGATGATGCAATGCACATGATGACATGATGAAAGAAACACGCAAGCAAAAGACATGGCAAAGACAGCGAATAACTGCAGGACATCTGGCGTAATGGTCTCGGGGCATTACAAAGTGTCATGTAGTCGACGTTCACACAACACCACTAGAGGAGAGACAACATACATCTCATCAAAATATTGAACGAATACCAAATTCACATGACTACTAATAGCAAGACTTCTCCCATGTCCTCGGGAACAAATGTAACTCTACTCACAAAGCATATTCATGTTCATAATCAGAGGGGTATTAATATGCATATAGGATCTGAACATATGATCTTCCACCAAATAAACCAACTAGCATCAACTACAAGGAGTAATCAACACTATTAGCAACCTACAGGTATCAATCCCAGACTTAGAGACAAGAATTGGATACAAGAGATGAACTAGGGTTTGAGAGGAGATGGTGCTGGTGAAGATGTTGATGGAGATTGGTCCCCTCCCGATGAGAGGAGCGTTGGTGATGGCTATGGTGATGATTTCCCCCTCCCGGAGGGAAGTTTCCCCGGCAGAACAGCTCCTCTAGAGCCCTAGATTGGTTCCGCGGCGGCGGAGTCTCGTCTCGAAAGCTTTCTTATGATTTTTTCCTCAACGAAAGACTCCATATTGCAGAAGATGGGCATCGGAGGGCCACTAGGGGGCCCACGAGGCAGGGGGCGCGCCCAGCGGGGGTAGGGCGCGCCCCCACCCTCGTGGCTGGTGAGTGGACGTCCCCCTTTGGTACTTCTTGCGCTCAGTATTTTTTATATATTCTAAAAATAACTTCCGTGAAGTTTCAAGACTTTTGGAGCTGTGCAGAATAGGTCTCTAATATTTGCTCCTTTTCCTGCCCAGAATCCCAGCTGCCGGCATTCTCCCTCTTTATGTAAACCTTGTAAATAAGATAGAATAGGCATAAGTATTGTGACATAATGTGTAATAACAGCCCATAATGCAATAAATGTCAATATAAAAGCCTGATGCAAAATGGACGTATCATTCCCCTCCTCCCGCAGGTGATGACACAGAGGTCTTCTTCGACCTCGGGTCTCTTAGCCCGAGGAGGAAGAGGAAGGCCGCGGAATAAGAGGCGGAGGATGAGTAAGTGTCTCGTCTTTTGTCATCTCCGTCCCCTTGGACCGTGCCACTTTTCTTGACTTGTCTTCATCTTCGCAGGGATAGGGAAACGCTGGCCCAGAGGGTGGCAAAGAGAGCCAAGGCTTCGGCGGGCGGCCAGCCCCCGGTGGGCACCTTGAGTACGCTGGGCACGATTTCCTGGTGCTGACCTCGCTGTGGTTGCAGGAGGAGAATGCCAGCAGGAGGAGCCACTAAGGGCCACCCCCAATGCGCCGCCCCCATCGACCACGCCACCCCGAAGGGGGTCCCCGGCAAGGGTGCCAAGCGCCAAGCCCATGCGCACGGAGGAGGAGGAGGTGAACCTGGGCGCCGGCGGCTTCGTCCCGGCACCGAATGTCGGTGGGGAGAGGGCCACTTCGTCCCAACTTGCCGCAGGTGAGTTGTTTGCCTCCCGTTCCCGCTCGTTTTTCTTCTTTCAAATTTTGATCTTGGCTTTGCCTCACTCTCCTTCTCGGTAGCCAGATCCTTCCTCGGCGGATCGGGAGGACGTGGACACCGTCATCGGAGATGTCACCAGAGAGGCCGAGGCCGACAAGATCGCCGCTGAGGAGGCCGCCAAGCACGTTGCTGAGGACGCCGCTGAGGGTCCTACCAGGGAGCCCGGCGAGGCCGCTACCGAGGAGGCCGGCGAGGGGCCTGCTGGGGAGGCCAACAAGGCCGCTGCCGAGGAGGAGGTGGTCGGCGACCAGCCTTCCTCCTCCGTCGCTTCTGGCTCGGGCAAATATCTGAAGGTGGGTGACAACTTGTTCGTCCAGCTCCCATGGACGGCGAGCACCAGGGCGCCCACCGAGGGGGAGGTGTTTGATGACGAGGTGCTTGGCGCCGCCGGGGTTGAGGTCGTCGATGGACCGAGCGTCGGCGGCGGTTCCCAGGAAGAGCGGCTCCTCCAGGGCATGAGCGCCAGCTTCCACAAGCTTCAGGCGCTTCACCGTGCCCGCCTGGATAAGGCCAAGTCCAGGATGGCAGCGATGGACAAGGCGGAGGCGGACCTCGAAGGGCGCGTCGCCGAGGCGCAGGCTTGGTTCCGCCAGGCCTGTGAGAAATTCAAGGCCACCCAGGACTAGCTGGCCGAGCACAAGCTGGAGCTCGTCATGAAGCAGGCCGACATCGAGAAGGCCCAGAAGATGGCGAGCCGACAGGCCGCCAAGGAGGAGGCCGCTCAGCTCCATCACCAGGCCGAGCTGAACTCCCAGGAGGATGACCTTGCCGCTCGCGAGGAGAAGCTCGCCGTGACACTCCGCGGCAAGGACGAGGAGGTCCAGGAGCTCGTCGTGCAGCGGACCCGGGAACTGGAGCAGAGGCACGAGGAGGCCCTCAATGCTCAGGACCAGGCCCATGCTGGCAAGGTGAACGAGCTGGAGGCAGAGCGTGACGGGCTGAAGTAGCAGGTCCAGGAGCTGGCGGGAGAGAGGGACGTGGCCAAGGGCGCTTTGGCTGACGCGCAGGCCGCAATCCTTGAGAAGGCCGAGCTACTCTCCACGGCCAACGAGTCCATCAAGGACCTGAAGCTGAAGCTGGAGAGCCTTGAAGGGACGCTCTCGGAGGTCAGGGTCGGGGAGGGGACCCTGACCAAGAATCTGGAGGAGAAGAGGCAGCTGCGGAAGAACGACGCCACCAGCCACGCAGAGTTCGTGGCGGGCGAGAAGCTCTGAATTAGCTGCCTCGCCGATGTCGCCGGCAGGATCACCATGCAGCTGGCTACCATGGGGATGCCAAACGTGAGGTACGTCCCGGAGCCAAACGTGAGTCCTAATGCCAGGCTGAATCTGTTCTTCAAGGGTGTTCTCGGGGCCCTCGAGCGGTTCCACTCCAATAGGGCGGCCTCTCTGGCCGAAGAGGCCCAGAGGCTTTACCGGGGTGCCATGACCAAGGTCCTCACCAAGATAGCGTACTGGAACCTTGACCTCGACTTAGAAGCTTTGCTGGATAGCTTGCCGGAAGACATGGACCCCGCGCCACTCAAGGAGTGCATCGAGCCCATCATCGGCCGCATCGACGGAGTTCGGAGGGTACGAGGCCAGCGCCGGGACTAGGCACCCCGTTTCTTATCGCCGCTGCAGGTTCATGACCAAGACAATTTTTATCTTTAGTTAGAACCACAACAACAAATGATGTAATATAACTCTACAATATTTTTGAAACAATGCATGTTATTTTCCTGATTGCTCTCCCTTTATATGTCCACCCTACGTTAATCGGGTAGGCTTGCCGGCGCGGAAACCCAGGCGGCGTCTTGAGGACGGATCCTTTATGGCCTGCCGGGCATGCTTGCTGCCGGGAAAACCACCTCACTTCACTTGACGCGGTCGCTCGAGTTGTCGAGCGGACTCAAGACAGAACGAGAGTGTTGCCAATCGCAGAAGTTCACCCTGCCGTTCTCGACGCAGCCGCTCGAACTGTTGAGCGGACTCGAAATAGAACGAGGGTGTTGCCAATAGTGGCAGGGCCCCATTGCGTGCAGGTTTTCCATACACAGGGTAAGATCGTCGAGGACGATAACCATATATATAAAAAGGAATTACTCAAAGTTTTGCATGACTTAGCTTTTCTGTTGCTGCGTGAGCGTTCGCCGCGTCCACCGAGGACGCCATTTATTTGGTCGTCTCCTTGATTGGAGTGACGACCACGATGAAGCCGTTGCTTCATCCACACCGGATTTCCACAACCACGCACCCCCTATCTGGCGCGCCAGAGATATCGGTGGGAATTGACACCTATGGGGTCACTGGGATCCCTTCTATGGTTGGCGGGCATGGGGTTGCGAAGAGCGGGTCTGGCGGTCAGCACACAAATCGTTTACCCAGGTTCGGGCCGCAGAGACGCGTAAAACCCTAGTCCTACTTTGATGTGTATTTAGGTGTTCTTGTGTTCTTGAACTAGCTCTGGTGGCTCTCTATCCAAAATATCCGAATCCCCCTCCAGTACGCCTCGGGCCTCCTTTTATAGACAAAAAGGGGTTGCCACAGTGGCACACAAGAGGTGGGAAGGTGTACAGGGGCCGAGTCTATCCCCTGGCATCGTCGGACAAACGCATTTAATGCGCTGCCAATGTGCCCCTCTTGCTTTATTGGGGACGGCAGAGAAGCTCGTCCCAGCTGTCATCGCTTCGCCTGGCTTCGACGCACGTCCAAGCCGACGAGGCGTTGTAGCACCACGTTGGCTGGCTGCTAGGTTGGCGCGGTGGTGGAGCCTTCACGAAGATCTGCATGCCACCACGCAGGTGCTTGCTGAGTTGGTGTAGAGGCTGCACGCTGCCACGTAGATGCCTACCCAGCTGGTCGAGCTGACAGCTATATGGGGAGCGGCGGTGGAGTCTTGTTGGATGCGGGCCTGGCGGCGGCCCCACAGGCGTCCACGGCAAGGGTCTTGCCGAGGGCCCGGCAAGGGTCTTGCTATGGCACCGCGGTCGTCCCCGGCAAGGAACTTGCCAGGGGTCTCGTGGATCTCCTTGGCAAGGATCTCGCCAAGGATCTTGTGTGTCTATGATCTCTACAAAGATCTGCATGCCACCATGCTACCTCTTGAGCACTGCGTTGGTTTTCCCTTGAAGAGGAAAGGGTGATGCAACAAAGTAGCGTAAGTATTTCCCTCAGTTTTTGAGAACCAAGGTATCAATCCAGTAGGAGGCCATGCACGAGTCCCTCGCACCTACACAAATAAATAAAATCCTCGCAACCAATGCAATAAAGGGGTTGTCAATCCCTTCACAGTCACTTACGAAAGTGAGATCTGATAGATATGATAAGATAATATTTTTGGTATTTTATGATAACGATGAAAAGTAAAGAAAGAAAAATAAACGGAAAAGGAAATAGCTTGTTGATGGAAGATTAATATGATGGAAAATAGACTGGGGGGCATAGGTTTCACTAGTGGCTTCTCTCAAGAGCATAAGTATTGCGGTGGGTAAACATATTACTGTTGAGAAATTAACAGAATTGAGCATAGTTATGAGAATATCTAGGTATGATCATGTATATAAGCATCACGTCCGAGACAAGTAGACCTACTCCACACATCGACCACTATCCATCATGCATCTAGAGTATTAAGTTCAAAAGAACAGAGTAATGCTTTAAGCAAGATGACATGATGTAGAGGGATAAACTCATGCAATATGAAATAAACCCCATCTTGTTATCCTCGATGGCAAGAATACAATACGTGCCTTGCTGCCCCTACTGTCACTGGGAAAGGACACCGCAAGATTGAACCCAAAGCTAAGCACTTCTCCCATTGCAAGAAAGATCAATCTAGTAGGCCAAACCAAACTGATAATTCGAAGAGACTTGCAAAGATAACCAATCATACATAAAAGAATTCAGATAATATTCAAATATTGTTCATAGATAAACTTGATCATAAACCCACAATTCATCGGTCTCAACAAACACACCGCAAAAGAAGATTACATCGAATAGATCTCCACAAGATAGGGGGAGAACTTTGTATTGAGATCCAAAAAGAGAGAAGAGGCCATCTAGCTAATAACTATGGACCCGAAGGTCTGAAGTAAACTACTCACACTTCATCGAAGAGGCTATGGTGTTGATGTAGAAGCCCTCCGTCATCGATGCCCCCTCCGGCGGAGCTCTGGAAAAGGCCCCAAGATGGGATCTCACGGATACAGAAAGTTACGGCGACGGAATTAGGGTTTCGACTCTGTATCTGGTAGTTTGGGGGTACGTAGGTATATATAGGAAGAAGAAGTACGTCGGTGGAGCAACGTGGGCCCCACAAGGGTGGAGGGCGCGCCTTGGGGGGGGGGGTAGGCGTGTCCCCCTACCTCATGCCCTCCTGGTTGCTTTCTTGACGTAGAGTCCAAGTCCTTTGGATCATGTTCGTTCCAAAAATCACATTCCCGAAGGTTTCATTCCGTTTGGACTTCGTTTGATATTATTTTTCTGCGAAACTCTAAAATAGGCAAAAAAACTGCAATTCTGGGCTGGGCCTCCAGTTAATAGGTTAGTCCAAAAAATAATATAAAAGTGTATAATAAAGCCCAATAATGTCCAAAACAGGATATAATATAGCATGGAACAATCAAAATTATAGATACGTTGGAGACGTATCAAGCATGCCCAAGCTTAATTCCTGCTCGTCCTCGAGTAGGTAAATGATAAAAACAGAATTTTTTTTGATGTGGAATGCTATTTGGCATAATTTCAATGTAATTCTCTTAATTGTGGTATGAATATTCAGATCCGAAAGATTCAAGACAAAAGTTCAATATTGATATGGATCAAAGAAAAAATACTTCTTCTGGATCCTAAATTAATAAAATAAAGAAGTGAATTTTCAAATTTTCAAATTTTAAATAAGGAATAAATCATGTATTCCGGCCCGCGCGCAGTTAGGAGGATTGGCCGCTATCTGAGCGGTACCACCCACCCTACCCTACTACCTATAAGGGGCCGTAGCGATAGCACCGAATTTTGCCAATTCGGCAATTTGATCTATGATTTCACATTCATGGACGTTGATAAGATCCTTCCATTTAGTAGCACCTTATGATGGAATTAACATAGAAATAATAATACTTCAAGCATACTAACCAAGCAATTATGTCTCTTCAAAATAACATGGCCAAAGAAAGTTATCCCTAAAAATCATATAGTCTGGCTATGCTCCATCTTCACCACACAAAGTATTTAAATCATGCACAACCCCGATGACAAGCCAAGAAATTGTCTCATACTTTTGGTGTTCTCAAACTTTTTCAATCTTCACGCAATAAGTTATGGAAAAAGCAATAGCAACAAACTAAACGATCATCGTGCTAAGCTAACGGATGGGTTAATTCAATCACATAATTCTCTAAAGATGTGATCCCGTTAATCAAGTGACAACTAATGTCTATGGTTAGGAAACATAACCATCACTGATTCAGCCAGCTAGTCAAGTAGAGGCATACTAGTGACACTTTGTTTGTCTATGTATTCACACATGTACTAAGTTTCCAGTTAATACAATTCTAGCATGAATAATAAACATTTATCATGTTATAAGGAAATTTAAATAACAACTTTATTTTTGCCTCTAGGGCATATTTCCTTCAAATAATACACTAGATGCATGCTCGATAGCGGTCAATGTGTGGAGTAATAGTAGTAGATGCAGGCAAGAGTCGTTCTATTAAACTTGGACGTGATGCCTATAAAATGATCATTTCCTGGATATTGTCATGATTATTTGAAGTTCTATCAATTGCCCGACAGTAATTTGTTTACCCACCGTATGCTATTTTTCTCGAAAGAAGGCACTAGTGAAATCTACGGCCCCCGAGTCTCTTCTTTATCATATTTGCCTTTGAGATTTATTTTTATTTGCTTTTATTTCCAGATCTATTAATCCAAAAATCCAAAAACCCAAAAATACCTTGCTGCAATTTATTGCTATTTATTTTATCTTGCGTTCCCGCGAGATCTATTTATCCGATCTACTACAAATTTATCTATCTTTTTACCCTGGAGGGATTGACAACCCCTCTTTTACGTCGGGTTGCAAGTATTTGTTCTTTGTGTGCAGGTCCCGTTCATGTAGTGTTGCATGGTTCTCCTACTGGTTCGATAACCTTGGTCTCATCATTGAGGGAAATACCTACCGTAGCCTTGCTGCATCATCCCTTCCTCTTTCGGGAAATACCGACGTAGTTCAAGCCGCATCAAAAGGAATTTCTGGCGCCGTTGCCAGGGAGACATCATCAACATCTACTAGGTTCCTAATCACAAATCTCATCTCCTTGTAATTTACATTATTTTCCATTTGCCACTTGTTTTTATCTCCCCAACTTCACAAAATTTGCCGTTTTATTCGCCCTCTTTTTCGTTCGTCGTTTTCTCGTTAGATCTATTTTTCGAGTGCAATCTTGTTGCGTAGTCATGATGAATCAAGAGAACACCAAGTTGTGTGATTTCTCCAATACCAACAACAATGATTTTATTAGCACTCCGATTTCTCCTCCCGCCACTAGTGCAGAGTCTTGTGATATTAATGCCGCTTTATTAAATCTTGTCATGAAAGATCAAATTTCCGGTACTCCTAATGAGGATGTCGCGTCCCATCTTAACGCATTCGTGGAATTATGCAATATGCAAAATAAAAAAGATGTGGACCATTATATTGTGAAGTCGAAATTATTCCCATTTTCTTTGCGAGATCGTGCAAAAAATTGGTTTTCTTCTTTGCCTCACAATAGTATCGATTCTTGGGATAAGTGCAAAGATGCTTTTATAACTAAGTATTTTTCCGCCTGCGAAAATTATTTCCCTTAGGACACAAATCATGAATTTTAAGCAACTTGAGCATGAACATGTTGCGCAATCTTGGGAAAGAATGAAATTGATGCTAAGAAATTGTCCTACTCATGGTTTAAATCTTTGTGTTGTGTGCTTATTTCGATAAATCTATGGTTTGTATTGGAGGGTATAAGCTATAGCTAAGTTGGAATACAGTAGATATAATGCAAAAATAAAATATAAATGGGTTTGCAATAGTACTTAGAGTAGTGATTTGCTTTGTTATACTAATGGATCTCACGAAGGTTTTGTTGAGTTTTGTGTGATTGAAGTTTCCAAGTATTGGCTGAGATCATGATGGATGAAGGAATCAGGAGTAAGAAGAGCCTAAGATTGGGGATGTCCATGGCATCCCAAGCTAGTATCTAAAATAGAAGCAAGCAACTAAGCTTGGGGATGCCCGAGTGGCATCCCCTCTTTCTTCTAACGACCATCGGTATTTTACATGGATCTATATTTTTATTCGTTACATATCATGAGTTTTGCTTGAAGCGACTTGTATGATATGAGTCTATGCTTGTTTTGCTTCTTATTTTTAGTCAAGTATCCTTGCTGGACACACCTTTTTGAGAGAGCCAAAATTATGCTATGATTTGTTAGAATTGCTCTCTATGCTTCACTTAAATATTTTTGAGCTATGGAATTGCTCTAGTGCTTCACTTATATCTTTTTGAGCATGGTGTGCTTTAGTATTTTTGAATAAATGACCTCATGCTTCACTTAGATTTATTTGAGAGTTAGTAAATTTTTAAGAAATTCTCTCATGCTTCACTTAAATTATTTTGAGAGAAGAAAAATTTTATGCTCATGTTCTTCACTTAGATTTGTTGAGCTATCAAAAGCAACATATGAAACTGGTCCCAAAGTGATAGATATTCAAGAGGGATATAATAAAAACTTTCTTGAAGATCATTGGACAAAATAAACTTGATTCCTTGTAATAGCTTTGTGATATGATGACATAATATGTGAGTCATGTTAACGAGTAATTATGCTTTAGTAAGAATATTGATGTTAAGGTTTATAATTCCCTATGCAAGCACGAAAGTCAATAACTATGCAATGAAGTTGCATCCTACTTATGGTGCATTATTCGGTGTTAGTTATGCTTAATGCTTGCTGATGAGATTTTTCGTTTCTTGGTTGGATGCTTCTCAATCTTTTGCTAGCCCTCACTTGTACTAAGTATGATCACTACTTGTGCATCCAAAATCCTTAAACCTAGTTTTGCTACATGAGTCCACTATACCTACCTATATGCGGTATTCTTTTGCCGTTCTAAGCAAATTTGTATGTGCCATCTCTAATCTACAAAATAAATTTCTCTTTTGTGTGCTCGTACCGCTCATGAAATGGTAGGGGGTGGCTGATATTTTTCCATGCTAGATGTGTTATTCTCAAGATGAGTATTTATTCAATTGTCATTGCATGAGAGTACAACAAAGGTATTAGGGATGCCCAGACCCGAAATGAAAAATGAATTTCTTTATGTTGTCAAATAATAAATTCCTTGGAAAGTAATGGTATGGATGGCACCGGTGGATTCGGTTAGCCGTGGAATGTGAAAGTATGGTGGAAAAAGGAATAAACTTTATTTTCTGTTTGGGAATCGCCTATGATATATCTATCATGGAAAGTATTGGGAACTACTCGATCGTTTCGTTGACAGGAAAGGCATGCCACCCAAAATGTTTTTTTATCTCTATCTTCTTCACTTTGAGCTTTGGCACCTCTACAAATCCCTACTTCCCTATGTGAAGGGCCTTTCTATTTACTTTATGCAATTTTTATTTTTACTTGAGTCTCCATCTTCTCTTATAAAGCACCAACTAAGGGGCACTATGATTGTACTTGATCATTTGGTGTTGCTAATTTGCGAGTGTGTTTCATGAATTGATCAATGATTGAGCATAATGGGCTAGAGATAACCTACTTTAGTGTTGATATTTTGAAAGACATGGTTGCTTGTTGATATTCTTGAGTATTGTAATCTTCATGTCAAAACTAGACTATTGCTTTGAATCATATAAAAGTCCAAATGTCCATGCTACAAAAGAAAATTATATGTGATGAACATGTTAGGTAGCATTCCACATCAAAAATTCTATTTTTATCATTTACCTACTCAAGGACGAGCAGGAATTAAGCTTGGGGATGCTGATATGTCTCCAACGTATCTATAATTTTTGATTGTTCCATGCTGTTATATTATCATTCTTGGATGTTTTACAATGATTTTATAGCAACTTTATATCATTTTGTGGGACTAACCTATTGACATAGTGCCCAGTGCCAGTTGCTATTTTTGCTTGTTTTTTACTTCGCAGAAAATTAATACCAAATGGAGTCCAAACGCAACAAAACTTTTTGGAGAATTTTTCTGGGCCAGAAGACACAAGATGGGCCAAAGAAGTACCAGAGGGGTGCCCTGAGGAGGGCACCACCCACCTGGGCGCGCCTGGGGGCCCAGCCGCGCCCCGGTGGGTTGTGCCCACCTCGGTGGCCTCCTACACTGCCTCTTTGCTGTATAAATACCCCAATATTCCAGAAACCCTAGGGGAGTTGACGAAAAACAATTCCAGCCGCCGCAAGTTCCAGAAACCACAGATCCAATCTAGACACCATCACGGAGGGGTTCATCATCCTCATTGGTGCATCTTCGATGATGCGTGACTAGTTCATTGTAGACCTACGGGTTCGTAGTTAGTAGCTAGATGGCTTCCTCTCTCTCTTTTTATTCCCAATACAAAGGTCTCTTGGAGATCTATTTGATGTAACTCATTTTGCGGTGTGTTTGTTGGCTTCCGATGAACTTTGAGTTTATGATCAGATCTATGTTTTTATCCATTAAAGTTATTTGAGTCTTTTGATCTCTTACATGCATGATTACTTACAGCCTCGTATTTCTTCTTCGAATCTTTGGTTTATTTAGGCCAACTAGATCAATTTTTTTGCCATGGGAAGAGGTGCTTTGTGATGGGTTCGATCTTACGGTGCTCGATCCCAGTGACAGAAGGGGAAACGACATGTATGTATCGATGCTATTAAGGATAACAAGATGGGGTCTATTACTATATGAGTAGATCTTGTCTACATCATGTCATCATTCTTATTGCATTACTCGGTTTCTCCATGAACTTAATACACTAGATGCATCCTGGGTAGCGGTCGATGTGTGGAGCAATAGTATTTGATGCAGGCAAGAGTCGGTCTACTAATCTTGGACGTGATGCCTATATAATGATCATTGCCTCGATATCGTCATGATTATTTGAAGTTCTATCAATTTCCCAATAGTAATTTGTTTACCCACCGTATGATATTTTTCTCGAGAGAAGCCACTAGTGAAATCTACGGCCCCCGGGTCTCTTCTTTATCATATTTGCCTTCGAGATCTATTTTTATCTTCTTTTATTTTCAGATCTATTAATCCAAAAACCCAAAAATATCTTGCTGCAATTTATCCCTATTTACTTTATCTCGCGTTCCCGCGAGATCTATTTATCCGATCTACTACAAATTTATCTATCTTTCTACCTGGGAGGGATTGACAACCCCTCTTTTATGTCGGGTTGCAAGTATTTGTTCTTTGTGTGCAGGTGTCGTTCATGTAGTGTTGCATGGTTCTCTGATACGTCTCCAACGTATCTACTTTTCCTAATGCTTTTCCTCTTGTTTTGGACTCTAATTTGCATGATTTGAATGAAACTAACCCCGGACTGACGCTGTTTTCAGCAGAACTACCGTGGTGTTGTTTTTGTGCAGAAATAAAATTCTTGGAATATAACGAAACTTTGCGAGGAATTTTTATACAAATAAAGAGAATTTTTGGAGCCAAGATCCACCGGAGGGGGCACCTGGGTGGGCACAAACCCACCAGGGTGCCCGCCCCCTCTTGGCGCGCCTAGGTGGGTTGTCCCCACCTGGTGGCCCCGCATACCTCAACCTTGATACTATAAAATCACATATTTGGAGAAAAAATCAGGGAAAAATAATTATCATGACCCACGAGACAGAGCCGCCGTCACCTCCTGTTCTTCATCGGGAGGCCAGATCTGGAGTCCGTTTGGGGCTCCAGAGAGGGGGATCTTCGTTCTTCGTCATCACCAACCCTTCTCCATCGTCTATTCCATGATGCTCCCCACCGGGAGTGAGTAATTCCTTCGTAGGCTCACTGGTCGGTGAGGTGTTGGATGAGATTCATCATGTAATCGAGTTAGTTTTGTTAGTGTTTGATTCCTAGTATCCACTATGTTCTAAGATTGATGTTGCTATGACTTTGCCATGCTTAATGCTTGTCACTTTGGGCCCAGGTGCCATGATTTCATATCTGAACTGTTTATGTTATCACCATTATATCCATGTTCTAGATCCGATCTTGTAAGTTATAGTCACCTACTACGTGTTATGATCTGGCAACCCCGGAGTGACAATAGTAGGACCACTCCCGGTGATGACCGTAGTTTGAGGAGTTCATGTATTCACCATGTGTTAATGCTTTGTTCCGATTCTCTATTAAAAGGAGGCCTTAATATCCCTTAGTTTCCAATTGGACCCCGCTGCCATGGGAGTGTAGGACAAAAGATGTCATGCTAGTTCTTTCCATAAGCATGTATGACTATTTACGGAATACATACCTACATTATATTGATGAACTGGAGCTAGTGTCATATCGCCCTAGGTTATAACTGTCTCATGATGAATATCATCCAACAATCACCGATCCAATGCCTACGAATTTATCATATATTGTTCTTGCCAAGTTACCATTGCTATCGTTACTATTGCACTTGCTACAAAACTATTGCTATCACTGTTACCGTTACCATTGCTACTGTCACTACTATCAAAACTATCATATTAATTTGCTACTGATCACGTTGCTGCAGATAATTAATCTCCAGGTGTGGTTGAATTGACAACTCAGTTGCTAGTACCTTCAAATATTCTTTGGCTCCCCTTGTGTCAAATCTATAAATTTGGGTCGAATACTCTACCCTCAAAAACTGTTGCGATCCCCTATACTTGTGGGTTATCAAGACCTTTTTCTGGTGCTGTTGCCGGGGATCATAGCTATATTTGTTGAGTCACTTGGGATTATTATCAATTTATCACTATGAAGAATCTGAAGGATGCTAAGACTAATATGTATCCCTCTAAGATGAGGGGAGGTAAGGAACTGCCATCCAGTTCTGCTTTAGATTCACCTTCCATTATAAGTAAACTTGCAACACCACCACATGCTATTAATTCTGATATGTCGCAAGTTATTGATGATGCTACTTCTGCTATGAATGATACTTATGATGATGCTAGTACCTTGCTTGATGATAATGATGTGCCACTTGGTGATTTTCTTGATGAACAAATTGCTAGAGTAAGACAACATGATGTTGTTGAATCTGATGATGAGCTTGAAACTGAAACTCCGGAAACACCTCCTAGAACTAGCCCTCCTAGATATGAATTGCCTAAGGTAACGGAAGGTTATGTTATGAATGAGGAGACAACTAGAGATATTCTCTCTTGTAAGGATAGAGATGATCTAGAGAAATTACTATGCAAGTATAAGGAAAAGTCTTTGAATGCTACAATGAAATATGATCCTAAGTTTGATACTTCACCTATCTTTATTGATGATAATGATTATGAATTATCTGTTGACCCAGAGTTAATTACTTTGGTTGAATCTGATCCTTTCCATGGTTATGAAACTGAAACTATTGTGGCACATCTTACTAACTTGAATGACATAGCCACCCTTTTTACTCATGATGAGAAAACTCGCTATTAATTTATTCTCAAATTATTTCCGTTCTCATTAAAGGGTGATGTAAAGCATGGTACAATACTCTTGCTCCTGGTTGTGTGCGTAGTCCCCAGGATATGATTTATCACTTCTCTGAAAAATATTTGCCTGCTCATAAGAAACAAGCTGCTTTGCAGGAAATATTTAACTTCATGCAAATTAAAGAAGAGAGTCTCCCACAAGCTTGGGGGAGGCTTTGTCAGTTACTTAATGCTTTGCTAGATCACCCTCTTAAGAAAAATGAAATACTTGATATCTTCTATAATGGACTAACCGAGGCTTCTAGGGATTTCCTAGATAATTGTGCTGGTTGTGTTTTCAGGGAACAAACTGTTGGGCAAGCTGAAGAATTGTTGAATAACATATTGAAAAATTATGATGATTGGAATCTTCCTGAACCACCGCCTAAACCCACTCCGAAGAAGAGGGGTATATTATATCTCAGCCCTGAAGATATGCAAGAGGCAAAGAAATCCATGAAGAAAAAGGTATTAAAGCTGAGGATGTTAAAATTTTACCTCATATCGAAGAAATACATGGGCTCAATACACCACCACGTCCTAAGGTGGTAGAGGTTAATTCTCTTATGAAATTCAATGATAATGACAATCCTCACAATATGCACCCTATCCAATGCCTTTATGAGTTTGAAAACTATATTAGAAAACAAGATCACTTCAGTGCAAATGTTATGAAACAATTGAAATACAATTCTGATATGATTGCTCTCTTGAGTGACTTGTTATTTAGAATCTCAAATGATGTTAGAGGTGTTATAAAGCATGCTTCTATGGTACAAACCCAGTTAGAACAAGTTGCTAAATCTCAACCTCCTGATAATGATAATGAAGTTTCTCTTTCTGATGCTGAAACTCAATCTAGTAATGAATACTCACCCTCTGATAATGAAAAAGATAATGATGAGGTTCGGGAAGATATTCAAACAAATAATAAAGAACCAGACAATGATGTTGAGATAGAACCAGCAGTTGATCTTGATAACCCACAACCCAAGAATAAAAGATATGATAAGAGATATTTTGTTGCTAGAAAACATGGTAAGGAAAGAGAACCATGGGTTCAAAAACCTATGCCATTTCCACCTAAGTTAACTAAAAAGAAAGATGATGATGAATTTGAACGCTTTGCTGAAATGCCGAGGCCAGTATTTTTGCGTACTCGCTTGACTGGTATCTTAAAAATGCCTCCTTATGCAAAGTACATGAAAGACATCATCACCAATAAGAGAAAAATACCAGAAGTTGAAATCTCCACCATGCTTGCTAATTATACTTTTAAAGATGGAGTACCTAAAAAACATGGAGATCCAGGAATACTAACTATGCCTTGCTCCATCAAAAGAAATTATGTGAAAACTGCTCTATGTGATTTAGGAGCTGGTGTTAGTGTTATGCCTTTCTCTTTATATAAAAGACTTGATTTGAATAAACTCACACCTACTGAAACATCTTTACAAATAGCTGACAAATCAACTGCCATACCTACGGTATTTGTGAGGATGGACCAGTTGTGGTTGCTAATGTTACTATTTCTAAAACAGACAAAGTTTAGATGTGCTTATATTATGTCATCATCATCATATAGTTACCCGTCTCGCCTCTTCATGAGGCTACCATTAGACTTTGATACAAATATTTTGTGATGTGCACGAAATATGAACATTATCGAAGATGTATGGTAGAGGAGTTAAGACTTGGCCATCTTGTGTAGTGCCCCTAAAACGTATTCTATTCAACAACAAATTCAAAAGCAAGTTATGATTTACAATAATAAGTATGCTTGAGGTAAATAAAGTATAGTTTAGAATAGTTATACATGCTTCTACGATCAATATTGTCCTAAAGGCAAACCATTTGTGCAGAAGTGGAAGAGTCGTGAAGACAAGATTCATTTGCTGGAGTAGCAAGTGCTTCCTCCCGACCCTACCTCTTCTATACCAAAATTCTTGTGTAAAGCAACTAAAAATAACTTTAGAATGGTGAGAAGACCTAATACATGTCCCCATCTATATCCCTATTAACAACAGGGAAAAAACTTTTTATGTTTGTACGTACAGCTAGATGGTATGGTGGGACAGAATAATAAAGTTGGTTTCCATTACACATGTACGCAATCTACAGTCAATAGAGGCAAAGATACAAGTTTCATCATTGTTCCGTAAACTAGTGCAACACCATAATAGTAATAGTTTGACCAAACTGTAAATACTAAACAAAAAAGGTACATGACACAAAATCAATCCACGTGAAGGCCTGTCAGATTTAGTGCTCATAGTGCCAGAGATTCAGGCCAGGCTGGGTGGAGGTCGGTGGTAGCCATATACCACCACCACACATGGACAATTGTACCGTTGTGTCGTCCTGAAAGACGTTGATGGATGGATGTGCCACCGGGACACCGTAGATATGCGGATCGACCACGACACCGATACGTCTCCAATGTATCTATAATTTATAAAGTATTCATGATGTTATTTTATCAGTCTGGGGTGTTTTACAATCATTTTATAGCAACTTTATATCATTTTTGGGGACTAACCTATTGACCCAGTGCCCAATGCCATTTGCTGTTCTTTGCTTGTTTTTTACATCACGGAAATCATTATCAAACGGAGTCCAAACACCGCGAAACTTTACAGAGATTTTTTTGGACCAGAAGGAACCCAATGGGCCAGAGCTGCACCTGGGGGTGCCCCGAGGGGGCACAACCCACCAGGGCGCGCCAGGGCCCCCTGGAGCGCCCAGGTAGGTTGTGCCCACCTCGGTGGCCTCCCTTACCCCTTCTTTGCACTATAAATTCCCAAATATTCCGAAACCCCTCGGGGTTAACCTAGATCAGACGTTCCGCCGCGTAGGGCTCTGTAGCCACCAAAAACCAATCTAGACCGGTTCCGGCACCCTGCCGGAGGGGGGAATCATCTCCGATGGCCATCTTCATCATCCCGGCGTCCACCATGATGAGGAGGGAGTAGTCCACCCTCGGGGCTGAGGGTTTGTACCAGTAGCTATGTGTTTAATCTCTCTCTCTCTCTCTCTCTCTCTCGTGTTCTTGAGATGTCACGATCTTGATGTATCGCGGGCTTTGTTAATATAGTAAGATCATATGGTGTTTTCCCCTCTCTATCTTGTTGTGATGAATTGAGTTTTTCCCTTTGGGATTTCATGGTTATCGGATTGAATACTTTTATGGATTTAAGAACACTTGATATATGTCTTGCAATTGAATAATCGTGGTGACAATGGGGTATCACATTGATTCACTTGATATATGTTTTGGCACTCAACTTGCGGATTCCCGCGGTGATATTGGGGTAATGTATGCATAGGGTTTGATGCATGTTCTTGTCCTTGTTTATTCGGTAGAAATCTTGGGGCACTCTTTGTAGTTCTTTGTGTAGATTGAGTATTATGAATATGAATATGCTTTGGTGTTATTCTAGTACGAATCTAGGATAGATCGAACGGAAAAAATAGCTTTGCGTTATTTTAGTACAAACTCTTGAATAGATCGAACGGAAAGAATAGCTTTGAGGTGGTTTAGTACCCTACAAACAATTCATATCTTTTGATCTCCGCTAATACGAACTCGGGAGTGATTCTTCGTTACACTTTGAGGCATAATCATATGATGCAACTATGTTAGCATTGTTGAGAGATTGCACTAGCGAAAGTACGGACCCTAGGCCTTATTATTAAGCATTGAAACACCATTTTTGTGCCCGTTTACTATTCGCTACCTTGGTGTTTTTATTTATTCAGATTATCAATATATATTTCTACCATCCATATTACACTTTTATCACCATCTCTTCGCCGAACTAGTGCACCTATACAATTTGCCATTGTATTGGGTGTGTTGGGGACACAAGAGATTTCTTGTATTTGGTTGCAGGGTCATTTGAGAGGGACCATCGTCATCCTACACCTCTCACGGATTGATAAACCTTAGGTCACCCACTTGATGGAAAATTGCTACTGTCCTACAAAACTTTGCGCTTGGAGGCCCAACACGTGTCTACAAGAATAAAGTTGCGTAGTAGACATCAAGCTCTTTTCTAGCGCCGTTGCCGAGGAGGTGAGTGCTTGAAGGTATATCTTTAGATTGCAATTGAATCTTTTAGTTTCTTGTTTTATCAATAGTTTGGTTTACAAAGGAAAACTACAAAGAAAATGGAATTTAGGTTGCATCATATTATTGTTCATCTTTATAATGTCTTTCATGAAAATGATGGTTGAAGTCAATAAAATGTTTGGCACAAAATATTTGAATGATGAGCATGCTTGCAATGTTGTTAGTATAAATTCTTTGAATATCCAAAATGCTAATGATGATTGCACAAGTCATGACAAAAATGTTTCTTATAAGCATGTCACTTTTTGCGGAGTGAATTGGGAGTGCCTTTGCACACCAAAAAGGGAAGGTAGATTTTGTAAGAAGCATAAATATTTAGAAACAAAAACATTTTAAGAGAGGCTAGATGATTGTGTTGAAAGATGTAATTGTTTGGCCATCCTTGTGAATTTTGCAATGAACATGGTCATTTGAATCTCCAATGCAAATTCTTTCATGATCAAATCATGTCCAAAAATTGCGATCACTTAATTACCCTTGAGCATCATAAAGAGCTTAGTCTTCTTTTGGGGTATGAAGAAATGAAACATATAACTAAGGATTTTCCAAATCCCAAGAGATTTCTTGAATTTGATCTAGAGGAAATTTATATGTTTTGTACGGTAAATTGCATTGAGAATCCTTATATTTCCAACTATCTAAAGACAATAAAACAAATAGAATATGAAGAGAGTACTAATGAAAGGGAAAATATTTCCCGATGCCCTCCTAGTGTTTATTATGATGAATCAAGTAATGAGGAGGAGCTTCCTATCCAATCAATCTCTTCAACAAGAAGCTTGAAAGAATTAATTAAACCCACACATGGCGTGGTGAAGAAGAAGAAGAAGAAGAAGAAGAAGAAGAAGAAGAAGAAGAAGAAAAGAAGAAAGAATAGAGGTAAAAAGGTATCTCTCCCAAATAATGTTGCTCCCATCACCATCGTGCCTCATGAAAGTGAATCAAATATGTTGATGGAGGATGATGATATTGATGATGATTTTGTTGTTCATATTGCTTGTTGTGATGATTATGATTGGGAAGACAATGATATCCCTTATGATCTTGAAAATATTTTTAGCACTTGCTTGGAAGAATATTATAATAATGTTTGCTATACTATTGGTGCCATTCATGCTATTGATAAGAATGATTGTGATGATATGCAAAACCACAAGCTTGGGGATACTATGTTTGATGAGTATGATATGTTTGAAGATTTATTTGCTGGAAATAATGTTTGTTCTAATCTTGGGGATGCTTTGCTTAATGAATATGATCCTTTTATTCCTTCTACTTTCGATAAGAAAATTTATTATGATGATAGCATGACTCCTATTTATGATGATTACATTGATGAAAGTGGGTTTGGAAGAGTGTCAACTTTAGGTTGTAGTGATCCCACTATTTTGGAGGGTGTTGAATCTTATTACAATATTGATGAAAGTGGATTTGGAGAGGTCATGACTTTATTTAGTGATACATCCACTATTTTGGAAGAGGTTTCAATTGATTATGACAATGAAGTTGCTATCTATGATGATTATTATGATGACATCTATGCCATAAAGAGTGATAAATCTTCTATGCTTGTGCATCATGAAAAGAGTGCTGTATGTGATGGTTATATTGTTGAATTCATTCATGATGCCTCTGAAAATTATTATGAGAAAGGAACTTATGCCCTTACATATCTCAATAATATCAAGTTTCTTCTCTATGTGTTGATTCTTTTGAAGTAACACATGTTTTGCCTTCCTATGCTAGTTGATTATTGTTCCCATAAGTTGTTTGCTCACAAAATCCCTATGCATAGGAATTGGGTTAGACCTAATTGTGCTAGTCATATGCTTCATGATGCTCTCTTCATGTTTCAAGTCTCATCTTTTATGCGAGCATCATCGAAATCACCATGCCTAGCTTAAAAGGCATAAAAGAAAAGCGCTTCTTGGGAGACGACCCAACACTTTTACCTATTATTTTTGTGTGTTAACATATTATGCTACTGTAGTAATCATGCTTTATTTCTTTTGTTTCGATAAAGTACCAAGTAAAGCCTTTAGGATCTTGTTGGGTGATAGTTGCTTTGATCTTGCTGAAAAATAGAAACTTTTGCGCTCACAAAAATAATTATAATTTTTAACAGAAACGTGATAAAATGCTGATTCTTTTTGCAGAAGATTAATAGACAAATTTCTCACGTGTTCCTAAATTTTCGGAATTTTTGGAGTATCAGAAGCATGGTTTGAGTACAGATTACTTCAGACAGTTCTGTTTTTGACAGATTCTGTTTTCAATGCATAGTTTGCTTGTTTTCTAATTTCCATGGCTTATATTGCTCAATATAAATTGTGGAAATGATATTATACAGTAGGAATTGTGTGAGAACAATTATGAATCTTGCCTTTGACAGTACCCAAAGTGCAATGGTTTGCTCTTTATCATACTAACCTATCTCACAAAGTTCTGTTAAGTTTTGTGTGATTGAAGTTTTCAAGTTTTGGGTGAGATGTCAATATGAGGAGAATAAGGAATGAAAAGACCCTAAGCTTGGGGATGCCTAAGGCATCCCAAACTAATAATCAAGGAATATCCAAGCAACTAAGCTTGGGGATGCCCCGGAAGGCATCCCCTCTTTCGTCTCCAACATTATCGGTAAACTCACTTGGAGCTATGTTTTCATTCATCACATGGTATGTGTTTTGCTTGGAGCATCAATTTATTTTGTTAGGATTTGCGTGTTGTTATTTATAATAATTTTTTGCACCTTTTATTTTAATAAAAGTGGCAATGATAGCCTTTGCCATGCTTATTTTGCAAGTATACATGTTGCTGTTTGAAAACAGAAAGTTTACCGCTGTTGCAAAAATTCCCTAGAAAAGTTAGAATATGATAAAATGTTGAATCTTTTGAAAAATTAGCTCTGATAATTTTTCTACCGTGTGGTAAATTTTCATAATGTTTGGAGTTGAATAAGTATCGATACTCTTGCATTCCTTACAGACTGTACTATTTTGGCAGATTGCTGTTATGATTGCATTGTTTGCGTATGTTTGCTTGTTTAATGATTCTATTTGAGGATAGGAGTATTAAATATTCATAGGCATTTAGTATGCAATGTTGAATAATAATTTTAGTGATTTGCTACAGTAGATAATGATAAGGTTTTTGCATTGGTTTATACTAACTTATCTCACGAGTTCTTGTTGAGTTTTGTGTGGATGAAGCTTTTGAGATATAGGAAAACCGTGATATGAGAGGAATTAAGGAGACACAAAAGCTCAAGATTGGGGATGCCCAAAGCATCCAAATATAATATTCAAGAAGTCTCAAGCATCTAAGCTTGGGGATGCCCTGGTAGGCATCCCACCTTTTTTCTTCAACAATTATCGGTTAGAATCGGTTGAGCCTAAGTTTTTGCTTCTTCACATGATGCGTGCTATCCTTGGATTGCCATTTTTTTGCTTTATGTTTTAATAAAGTACTTATATATTAAAGTTTTTAAATAAAATAGAGTCCTCAAATAGTTGCCAGGGAGGCTAAGTAAGCGGCATTCACATCCTGTCAACGAAGCTCTTTTCTATGTCATTTACTCTTGAGCTTCACTTATATCCTATGAGTAAATTGTTGAATAAATTGAATATCATGAAGTTGAAATCATATCATGCCTAGTGGTAGCTTCACATTGGGTTTAGTAAGTGAAATCTTTTGAGGCTTGACAATCACAATATTGGTCAACAAGCAATTCACGAATGATTAGTATAAGGAAGAGAACTTTCACATATAAATACACTATCATGGAAATCTTTTGTGATTGTGAGCCCCCATCAAAATATTATATGCCAAAATTGTTGATGTTGGACAAGGAAGAAAACATAATGGTTTATGTTTGTTCATATTCACATAGAAGTTATATTGTCATAGATCCTTCAACATGTGGTGCTTGCCCCCCATCTTTGCTAGCCAAAAATTCCGCACCAAGTAAAGATACTACTTGCGCATCCAAAAACACTTAAACCCAAATCTTATTTTCAAGAGTCCACCATACCTACCTATATGCGGCATTCTTTTGCCCTTCTAAGCAAATTTGCATGTGACATCTCTAATATTCAAAATAAATTTCTCTTTTGTGTGCTCGTACCACTCGTGAGGCGGTGAGGGCTCGCCAATATTTTCCATGCTAGATGTTTTATTCTCACGATGAGTGTTTATTCACTTGTCATTGCACGAGAGTAAGGCAAAGGTATTAGGGATTCCCAGTCCTGAAATGAAAAATGAATTTACTTTATGTTGTCAAATAATAATTTCCTTGGAAAGTGTTGGTATGGAGGGCACCCATGGATACGGTTAGCCATGGAAAGTGAAAGTATGGTGGAAAAAGGAATAAACTTTATTTTTTGTTTGGGAACCGCCTATGATATGTCTAGCATGGAAAGTGTTGGGAGCTCTAAGTCGTTTTCGTTGGTGGGAAAAGTATGCCTCCCGAAATGTTTTTATCTCTCAATTTTTTATTTAAGCTCTGGCACCTCTAGAAATCCCTACTTCCCTCTGCGAAGGGCCTATCTTTTACTTTTCAGTATTACTTTTACACAAAGAGTCAAAGTATTCCTCTCTATTCCTTTATATTTTCTCTTTTGGTAAGCATCATGTGGTGAGGAAAGAACTAGGCACATATGTCCAGTTGAATATGGGTAGCATGAGTTATTATTGTTGACATCAGCCTTGAGGTGAATATGTTTGGAGGCAAAACAATAAGCCCCTATCTTTCTATGTGTCTGGTTGAAACGTTTTTCTCATGTGTACAAGGTGAGTGTTAGCAATCATAGAATACCATATGACGGTTAAGTATGTGGAGCTCTTACTTAAACTCTGTTGAATAAGTTGAATTGCAATTGTTTGGTGACTAAGAACATAGGTTGTTGGGTTTCAAGAGAATTCATTGTTTGAACCTTAACACATGAATTGGTTGCCACTATAACATGAGAAGTTTCATAAGAAAGAATTGTTGTTATGATGCTAGGAAAAGTGATTGAAATTATCATTGATCAAACTTTTGCACTTTGCTAGCATTCACACTTCATAAATTATTTCTTTTATCATTTACCTACTCAAGGACGAGTAGGAATTAAGCTTCGGGATGTTGATAGTATCCAACGTATCTATAATTTATGAAGTATTCATGCTGTTATCTTATCATTCTTGGGTGTTTCACAATCATTTTATAGCAACTTTATATCATTTCTGGACTAACCTATTGACCTAGTGCCAGTTGCTGTTTTTTGCTTATTTTTTACATCGCAGGAAATCATTATCAAACGGTCCAAAACACCGCGAAACTTTACAGAGATTTTTTTGGACCAGAAGGAACCCAATGGGCCAGAGCTGCACCTGGGGGGTGCCTCGAGGGGGGAACAACCCACCAGGGCGCGCCAGGGACCCTGGCGTGCCCAGGTGGGTTGTGCCCACCTCGGTGGCCTCCCATACCCCTACTTTGCACTATAAATTCCCAAATATTCCGAAACCACTCGGGGTTAACCTAGATCAGAAGGTCCGCCGCCGCAGGGCTCTGTAGCCACCGAAAACCAATCTAGACCCGTTCCGGCACCCTGCCGGAGGGGGGAATCATCTCCGGTGGCCATCTTCATCATCCCGGCGTCCACCACGATGAGGAGGGAGTAGTCCACCCTCGGGGATGAGGGTTTGTACCAGTAGCTATGTGTTTAATCTCTCTCTCTCTCTCTCATGTTCTTGAGATGTCACGATCTTGATGTATCGCGGGCTTTGTTAATATAGTCGGACCATATGGTGTTTCCCCCTCTCTATCTTGTTGTGATGAATTGAGTTTTTCCCTTTGAGATTTCGTGGTTATCGGGTTGAATACTTTTATGGATTTGAGATCACTTGATATATGTCTTGCATTTGAATACTCGTGGTGACAATGGGGTATCGTATTGATTCACTTGATATATGTTTTGGCACTCAACTTGTGGATTCCCGCGGTGATATTGGGGTAATTTATGCATAGGGGTTGATGCACGTTCTTGTCCTTGTTTCTCCGGTAGAAATCTTGGGGCACGCTTTGTAGTTCTTTTGTGGATTGTGTATTATGAATATGAATATGCTTTGGTGTTATTCTAGTACGAACTCTAGGATAGATCGAACGGAAAAAATAGCTTTGCGTTATTTTAGTACGAACTCTTGAATAGATAGAACGGAAAGAATAGCTTTGAGGTGGTTTAGTACCCTACAATCAATTCCTATCTTTTGTTCTCCGCTAATAGGAACCCGGGAGTGATTCTTTGTTACACTTTGAGGGATAATCATATGATCCAACTATGTTAGAATTGTTGAGAGATTGCACTAGCAAAAGTACGGACCCTAGGCCTTGTTTTTAAGCATTGAAACACCGTTTTTGTGCCCGTTTACTATTCCCTACCTTGCTGTTTTTATTTATTCAGATTATTAAAATATATTTATACCATCCATATTACACTTTTATCACCATCTCTTCGCGCGAACTAGTGCACTTATACAATTTGCCATTGTATTGGGTGTGTTGGGGACACAAGAGATTTCTTGTATTTGGTTGCTGGGTCGTTTGAGAGAGACCATCTTCATCCTACACCTCTCACGGACTGATAAACCTTAGGTTATCCACTTGAGGGAAAATTGCTACTGTCCTACAAAACTCTGCGCTTGGAGGCCCAACACGTGTCTACAAGAATAAAGTTGCGTAGTAGACATCAGACACCATCTGCACGTCGAGGAAGAAATAATCTGCCACTGCGTCGCGTACGCCGCAAACAGATGTACCGCCTTGCCGCTGCAGATGGACGGATGTACCACCGACCCATAGTGAAAAACGAGAGGACGAGTCTACCACCGCACCATCACGGAAGTCGCTGATTGACGATGTACTGTCGGGCCACCGTGGATGGGCGGATCTACCTCAACGTTGCAGCGGAAGTTGAGGATGGACGTGATATGCATTGCTAAGGTCAACGTTGCAGCGTTGTTGCTAGGGTTTGGTGGTGCATCGAAGAAGGACCAGGAAAAGAAGATGTTGTGTGTTGCTGAGAAGTGAGAATCCGTGCAAAGAAACGGAAAAGGTTGCACTCCCACATGAGCCACATGCGGTTTCTGGTCATAGACCGCCTATGCTCGTGAGATATTGGAGGTAGTTTGTCGGTGCAACAAACCCTGGGTCTGTTGAGCAACTGTGCATAGACACAAGATCAAGGTTGCAGCACCAGCTTAAGTCAGAGATTGAAGAACCAAGAGATATGAAGAACCAACATGCAGCTCAGAGGGACCAAGATCGAGCCTAAGGAGCAGGATATCGGCAAGAGAAGGGCCTCCCTTGCCGGGCAGGCGAGCCCGGCAAGGGGCGAGTACACCACCAGAAGAAAGCAACCGAGGTTCCCCGATAGAGCCTGCCGGGGCTTACGGGGGCAGAACCACCCTACCAACCACTCAAGCACGACCCACGTTGTCAATCAGTGCGGTGTCAAAGATGGTTAAGTGGCAGTCGTTCGCCACATGGTAGCCATTTCCTATAGAAGAAGCCTATTGATGACACCCGTCCTGCGACGTGTTAAGAGAACAGGTGCGGAGCAGGCAAGATAGCCCGGCAGGCCTTGCCGGGCATCCAGTGATATGACACTAAGCGACGCATTTAATGCACCCTGTCAGCCCGCAGAGTTAGGTATGATAGCACTGTTTGCTATCATATCGGTGGATAATGACCACTTTGCCACTGTGGTGACCCCTTAATCTATAAAAGGAGGCCCATGGCACTCGTAGGAGGGTTGGAAGGTTGGAAAGTTGATGAACCCTAGCCACCATACGTGCGTAGTCGCTGCGACCTGCTACCTCTTGAGCACTGCGTTGGTTTTCCCTTGAAGATGAAAGGGTGATGCAGCAAAGTAGCGTAAGTATTTCCCTCAGTTTTTCAGAACCAAGGTATCAATCCAGTAGGAGGCCACGCACGAGTCCCTCGCACCTTCACAAACAAACAAAATCCTCGCAACCAACACAATAAAGGGGTTGTCAATCCCTTCACGGTCACTTACGAAAGTGAGATCTGATAGATATGATAAGATAATATTTTTGGTATTTTTATGATAAAGATGCAAAGTAAAGAAAGCAAAATAAATGGAAAAGGAAATAGCTTGTTGGAGGAAGGTTATGATGGAAAATAGACCCAGGGGCCATAGGTTTCACTAGTGGCTTCTCTCGAGAGCATAAGTATTACGGTGGGTAAACAAATTACTGTTGAGCAATTGACAGAATGGAGCATAGTTATGAGAATATCTAGGTATGATCATGTATATAGGCAACACGTCTGAGACAAGTAGACCGACTCCTGCCTGCATCTACTACTATTACTCCACACATCGACCGCTATCCAGCATGCATCTAGAGTATTAAGTTCAAAAGAACAGAGTAACGCTTTAAGCAAGATGACATGATGTAGAGGGATAAACTCATGCAATATGAAATAAACCCCATCTTGTTATCCTCGATGGCAACAATACAATATGTGCCTTGCTGCTCCTACTGTCACTGGGAAAGGACACCGCAAGATTGAACCCAAAGCCAAGAACTCCTCCCATTGCAAGAAAGATCAATCTAGTAGGCCAAACCAAACTGATAATTCAAAGAGACTTGCAAAGATAACCAATCATACATAAAAGAATTCAGAGAAGATTCAAATATTGTTCATAGATAAACTTGATCATAATCCCACAATTCATCGGTCTCAACAAACACACCGCAAAAGAAGATTACATCGAATAGATCTCCACAAGAGAGGGGGAGAAATTTGTATTGAGATCCAAATAGAGAGAAGAAGCCATCTAGCTAATAACTATGGACCCGAAGGTCTGAAGTAAACTACTCATACTTCATCGGAGAGGCTATGGTGTTGATGTAGAATCCCTCCGTGATCGATGCCCCCTCCGGCGGAGCTCCGGAAAAGGCCCCAAGATGGGATCTCACGGATACAGAAAGTTATGGCGGTGGAATTAGGGTTTTGGCTCCGTATCTGGTAGTTTGGGGGTACGTAGGTATATATAGGAGGAAGAAGTATGTCGGTGGAGCAACATGGGCCCCACGAGGGTGGAGGGCGCGCCTGGGGGTAGGCGTGCCCCCTACCTTGTGCCCTTCTGGTTACTTTCTTGATGTAGGGTCCAAGTCCTCTGGATCATGTTCGTTCCAAAAATCACGTTCCCGAAGGTTTCATTCCGTTTGGACTCCGTTTGATATTCTTTTTCTGCGAAACTCTGAAATAGGCAAAAAACAACAATTCTGGGATGGGCCTCCGGTTAATAGGTTAGTCCCAAAAATAATATAAAAGTGTATAATAAAGCCCAATAATGTCCAAAATAGGTTATAATATAGCATGGAACAATCAAAAATCATAGATACGTTGGATACGTATCAAGTATCCCCAAGCTTAATTCCTGCTCGTCCTTGAGTAGGTAAATGATAAAAACCGAATTTTTTATGTGGAATGCTACTTGGCATAATTTCAATATAATTCTCTTAATTGTGGTATGAATATTCAGATTCGAAAGATTCAAGACAAAAGTTCAATATTGACATAGAAATAATAATACTTCAAGCATACTAACTAAGCAATTATGTCTCTTCAAAATAACATGGCCAAAGAAAGTTATCCCTACAAAATCATATAGTCTGGCTATGCTCCATCTTCACCACACAAAGTATGTAAATCATGCACAACCCTGATGACAAGCCACACAATTGTTTCATACTTTTGGTGTTCTCAAACTTTTTCAATCTTCACGCAATACATGAGCGTGAGCCATGGACATAGCACTATATGTGGAATAGAATGGTGGTTGTGGAGAAGACAAAAAGGAGAAGACAGTCTCACATCAAATAGGCATATCAACGGGCTATGGAGATGCCCATTAATAGATATCAATGTGAGTGAGTAGGGATTGCCATGCAACGGATGCACTAGAGCTATAAGTATATGAAAGCTCAACAAAAGGAACTAAGTGGGTGTGCATCCAACTCGCTTGCTCACAAAGACCTAGGGCATTTTGAGGAAGCCCATCATTGGAATATACAAGCCAAGTTCTATAATGAAAAATTCCCACTAGTATATGAAAGTGATATCATAAGAGACTCTCTATATGAAGAACATGGTGCTACTTTGAAGCACAAGTGTGGTAAAAGGATAGTAACATTGTCCCTTCTCTCTTTTTCTATCATTTTTTATTTGGGCCTTCTTTCTTTTTTTGGCCTTTTTTTCGTCCGGATTCTCATCCTGACTTGTGGGGGAATCATAGTCTCCATCATCCTTTCCTCATTGGGACAATGCTCTAATAATGATGATCATCACACTTTATTTACTTACAACTCAATACTTAGAACAAAATATGACTCTATGTGAATGCCTCTGGCGGTGTACCGGGATATGCAATGATGCATGAGTGACATGTATGAAAGAATTATCAGGGTGGCTTTGCCACAAATACGATGTCAACTACATGATCATGCAAGCAATATGACAATGATGGAGCGTGTCATAATAAACGGAACGGTGGTAAGTTGCATGGCACTATATCTTGCAATGGCTATGGAAATGTCATAATAGGTAGGTATGGTGGCTGTTTTGAGGGAGGTATTTGGTGGGTGTATGATACCCGCGAAAGGTGTGCGGTATTAGAGAGGCTAGCAATGGTGGAAGGGTGAGAGTGCGTATAATCCATGGACTCAACATTAGTCATAAAGAACTCACATACTTATTGCAAAAATCTACTAGTTATCGAAGCAAAGTATTATGCGCATGCTCCAAGGGGGATAAATTGGTAGGAAAAGACCATCGCTCGTCCCTGACCGCCACTCATAAGGAAGACAATCAATAAATAAATCATGCCCCGGCTTCATCACATAACGGTTCACCATACGTGCATGCTACGGGAATCAAAAACTTCAACACAAGCATTTATCAAATTTACAACTACTCAACTAGCACAACTCTAATATCACCATCTCCATATCTCAAAACAATTATCAAGTATCAAACTTCTCATAGTATTCAACACACTCATAAGAAAAAATGTATTAATCTTGAATGCCTAACATAATTAAAGGAAATTACCACACTGTTTTTAGGACTCTCAAAATAATCTAAGTGAATCATGAGAGAACAATATTTTCTATAAAACAAATCCACCACCGTGCCCTAAAAGATATAAGTGAAGCACTAGAGCAAAAACTATATAGCTCAAAAGATATAAGTGAAGCACATAGAGTATTCTAACTATTTCCGAATCATGTGTGTCTCTCTCAAAAGGTGTATACAGTAAGGATGATTGTGGAAAACTAAAAAATAAAGACTCAAATAATACAAGACGCTCCAAGCAAAACACATATCATGTGGTAAATAAAAATATAGCACCAAGTAAAGTTACCGATGGAAGTAGACGAAAGAGGGGATGCCTTCCGGGGCATCCCCTAGCTTGGCCTTTTAGGTGTCCTTAGAATATCTTGGTGTGACATGGGCATCCCCAAGCTTAGGCTATTTCCATTCCTTGTTCCATAATCCATCAAATCTTTCACCCAAAACTTGAAAACTTCACAACATAAAACTTAAAGTAGAAAATCTCGTGAGCTCCGTTAGCGAAAGAAAACAAAACACCACTTCAAGGTACTGTAATGAACTCATTATTTATTTATATTGGTGTTAAACCTACTGTATTCCAACTTCTCTATGGTTTATAAACTATTTTACTAGCCATAGATTCATCAAAATAAGCAAACAACACACGAAAAACAGAATCTGTCAAAAACAGAACAGTCTGTAGTAATCTGTAGCTAACGCAAGTTATGGAACCCCAAAAATTCTAAAATAAATTTCTGGACGTGAGGAATTTATCTATTAATCATCTTCAAAAAGAATTAACTAGATATCACTTCCCAAATAAAAATGGCAGCAATTCTCATGAGCGCTAAAGTTTCTGTTTTTCACAGCAAGATTAAAAAGACTTTCCCTAAGTCTTCCCAACGGTTCTACTTGGCACAAACACTAGTTAAACACAAAAAACACAACCAAAACAGAGGCTACATAAATTATTTATTACTAAAAAGGAGCAAAAATCAAGAAATGGAAATAAAATTGGGTTGCCTCCCAACAAGCGCTATCGTTTAACGCCCCTAGCTAGGCATAAAAGCAAGGATAGGTCTAGGTATTGCCATCTTTGGTAGGCAATCCATAAGTGACTCTCATAATAGATTCATATGGTAATTTAATTACTTTCTAGGGAAGTGTTCCATGCCTTTCCTTAACGGAAATTGGAATCCAATATTCCCTTCCTTCATATCAATAATTGCACCAATCGTTCTAAGGAAAGGTCTACCAAGAATAATAGGACATGAAGGATTGCAATCTATGTCAAGAACAATAAAATCTACGGGCACATAATTCCTATTTGCAACAATAAGAACATCATTAATTCTTCCCATAGGTTTCTTAATAGTTGAATCCGCAAGGTGCAAGTTTAAAGAGCAATCATCAAAATCACGGAAACCTAGCAAATCACACAAAGTCTTTGGAATCATGGAAACACTAGCATCCAAATCACACAAAGCATAGCATTCATGATCTTTAATTTTAATTTTAATAGTAGGTTCCCACTCATCATAAAGTTTTCTAGGGATATAAACTTCCAACTCATTTTTTTCTTCATATGATTGCATCAAAGCATCAACGATATGTTTGGTAAAGGCTTTATTTTGACTATAAGTATGAGGAGAATTTAGCACGGATTGCAACAAGGAAATAAAATCTATCAAAGATAAATTATCATAATTAAATTCCTTGAAATCCAAAATAGTGGGTTCATTGATATTTAAAGTTTTGACCTCTTCAATCCCACTTTTAACAATTTTAGTATCAAGATCTAAAGACTCCGAATTTTTGGAACGCCTTCTAGGAAAGGTGGATCATATTCAGTCCCATAATTATCAAGATCCATATTTCAAAACAAAGATTTAATAGGGGACACATCAATAACTTTTAGATCTTCATCTTTATTATCATGGAAACTAGAAGAACACACTTTTATAAAGCAATCTTTCTTAGCACGCATCCTAGTGGTTCTTTCTTTGCACTCATCAATGGAAATTCTCATGGATTTGAGAGACTCATTGATATCATGCTTAGGTGGAATAGATATAAGTTTCAAAGAATCAATATCAAGAGAAATTCTATCAACGTTCCTAGCCAACTCATCAATCTTAAGCAATTTTTCTTCAATCAAAGCATTGAAATTCTTTTGCGAAGTAATGAATTATTTAATATTAGATTCAAAATCAGAGGGTATCTTATTAAAATTTCCATAAGAATTGTTGTAGGAATTACCATAATTATTAGAGGAATTACTAGGATACAGCCTAGGATTAAAGTTTCCTCTATACACGTTGTTACCAAAATTATTCCTACCAACAAAATTCACATCCATAGATTCATTATTATTCTCAATTAAAGTAGACAAAGGCATATCATTAGGATCAGAAGAAACACTTTTATTAGCAAATAATTTCATAAGTTTATCCATCTTTCCACTCAAAACATTAATTTCTTCTATCGCATGCACTTTCTTATTAGTAGATCTTTCAGTGTGCCTGTCGGTGTCGAAACCGGTAGATCTCGGGTAGGGGGTCCTGAACTGTGCGTCTAGGCCGGATGGTAACAGGAGGCAGGGGACACGAAGTTTTACCCAGGTTCGGGCCCGCTCGATGGAGGTAAAACCCTACGTCCTGCTTGATTAATATCGATGATATGGGTAGTACAAGAGTTGATCTACCACGAGATCAGAGAGGCTAAACCCTAGAAGCTAGCCTATGGTATGATTGTTGATGTGTATCTTGTCCTACGGACTAAAACCCTCCAGTTTATATAGACACTGGATAGGGTTAGGGTTACATAGAGTCGGTTACAATGGTAGGAGATCTGAACATCCGTATCGCCAAGCTTTCCTTCCACGCCAAGGAAAGTCCCTTCCGGACACAGGACGGAGTCTTCAATCTTGTATCTTCATAGTCCAGGAGTCCGGCTTGAAGGTATTGTTCGGCTATCCGAACACCCCCTAATCCTGGACTCCCTCAGTAGCCCCTGAACCAGGCTTCAATGACGACGATTCCGACGCGCAAATTGTCTTCGGCATTGCAAGGCGGGTTCCTCCTCCAAATACTTCATAGAAGATCTTTGAACACAAAGATAGTGTCCGGCTCTGTAAAATAAGTTTCCACATATTGCCATAGAGAGAATAATAATATTAACACAAATCTAATCTGCTGGCGTATTCTGTGGTGCGACACGCCACGGCCAAGCCTTTATCCAAATCATTTCATTATCCCACCTCAGCGCATTATGCGAGGCGGTTTCCTTGGCACGTCTTGTCAAAGCAGAGATCGTGTCCCTTTATTCCAGGATTGTCATCAATACTGGTGTGGGAAACCCAACTGCGCCTTTGATTACGGCGCTTGGAGATAAGCAAGTTTTACCAGGCTAGTGGGGACACATAACCGCGTCCACCCATATAAGGGGATAAGGATCCACCTTTTCACCCACGCCTTCTTCCTCCTCTTCCTATCCATTCTTGCGCACTCGAGCTCCAGCGCCCAAGTCTGCACTACCACCTCGACCTTCTCCAGTCATGTCCGGAGCGGGAGGCAAGTGGATGGTCTCCTCTGTCACGGAGAGAGACATAAAAAAGCTGAGGAAGGCCGGATACCTGGCCAGCGACATCGCGCACCGACTCCCCGAGAAGGGGCAGCTCATCCCCACTCCTAGGCCCCATGAGAGGGTGGTATTTCTCCCCCATTTCCTCCGCGGACTGGGCTTCCCTCTGCATCCATTTGTCCGGGGGGCTCATGTTCTACTACGGCCTGGATTTCCATGACCTGGCCCCGAACTTCGTCCTCAACATCTCGGCATTTATCGTCGTGTGCGAGGCTTTCCTCCGTATCCGCCCTCATTTCGGCTTATGGCTAAAGACTTTCAACGTCAAGCCGAAGGTGGTGCGCGGCAGCCAGGCGGAGTGCGGCGGTGCCATGGTTGGCAAGATGGCCAACATCCTGTGGCTCAAGGGCTCCTTTGTGGAGACCCTGAAGGGGTGGCAATCGAGGTGGTTTTACATCACCGAGCCGTGCGACCCCGAATGGGTCGCAGCCCCCGAGTTTCGGTTCGGACCCCTACGCGGCTCACCTCCTGGAAGGAGACCGGCCTGTCGTGGGGTAAAAAGGAGAGCTGACCGGACTCCAAACATGCATCCAAACCCTGGTGGACAAGAAGCTCAAGCTTGTCAACGTAGTCCAGGTTATGCTCATCCGCCTGATCCTCCCGTGTCAACGACGGGCCTTCAACCTGTGGGAGTTCGACCCGGTGCAGCATCAAACTCTAAATAGGCTCTTTGACACGACGTACGAAGATGCCTGGAGGATGCTTTTCAAGGGCGCCGAGGCTCCCGTATCCGCTGCCGAGGATCGCGGATTCAGTACTCAACATCACGCTCATGCGGTAAGCCATTTTTGTCCTTTTACAGGGTATCAGTTTTTCTTAGTTTGACTCTATGCGGGATCTGAGTTCCCTTATCTTTCATAGGATTGGGTGGCGACATCCAGACAGATCAATTGTCCGGCTCCTCTGCCCGAAGGCCCAGCAGACGCTCACTTGGCGAAGCTGCTGGTTCCGGCGCCCTATGTGGTGCTGGAGAAGAAGGCCACGAAAAGGGCCACGGGGACTCGAAAGAGTGCCCGGCGCCAGGAAGTGTCGGACTCGTCATCCGACGGTCCCGAAGCGCCTTCCTCTCGTGAAGACGAGGAGGAAGAAGAAGAGACCTCTCCCCCTCCAGCGTGAGGAGAGAAGAAAAGGAAGGCCGCCCTCTCTGAGGAGGCCGGAGGGTCCAAGAAGGGGAAAACCCTTCCTCCGGACTGCTCCACCGACGCCAACGACGACGAAGAGGAGTGGCAGCCCAGGGCCAAGCCCCTGGCGAAATCGTAAGTATCCGGATACCGGAGTGACTCATAGTATTTGTTTATTGCACAACTTTCCCTTATGTCGAATGTGTTTATGCAGCCCACCCAAAGACCGGCTCGACGCGTCGTCGAGCGGCTCACTGGACTTGTCGGAGGTGAACTCGCTTCCGGAGGCTTCCTCCCCATGCCCTACGGGCGACACCGAAGTGTTGTCCCAACAGGTTCCAAGCAGGGAGGAGGTGCTCCTGGAGGCGCCGCAAGGCGACCTCCCGGACTCCAGGAGTAAAGGGGAGGAAACCCCCCAGGGCTCCAAGTCCGGCTTAAGGCCGGACACAGCTCCGGAATCTTCAAGGGTTCCAGAGTCCGGCGGGCGACCTCCTTCCAAGAGGAGCAAGCCTACCGTGCCGGTGACCTCCGTCCAACCGGAGGCGCCGGACAATATGTTGGAGGTGCTTCAAGGTGCCTCCATTGACGAGGGGCACCGCACTATTATGAGTGCGGTGATCCAGAAGGTTCAGTCCGCCAAAAGCGAACTGACTGAAGCTTGTACAAGCCTTTTAACAGGCTTTGAGGTAAGTAAAGAATGTTCAAATAATGTTACTGCATAGCCAGTAGCCCCTGATGCTCTGTTGGGCATTCGGGAAGAAAAGCCGAATAGAGGATCAAAGAATTCGCAGGAGTCTAACAAAAGGAGTCCATATGCGTATGCAGGCTTCTCTGCTAGCGTCCACCGCACTAACTGCGGAAGTGGACGTGCTGAAGCAGAGCCTCGAGAAGTCTGAGCAAGAGCTCGGGCGTGCCAAGAAGCAGCTCGAGGAGAAGGAAGGTAAGAAATACCCTGTTTGAATATGTATATAAAAAAAGGTGCAATTGCAAAAAATGACAGGATTGACATGGCTATTGTAGGGGCCACGTCTGAGGTGGCGACCCTTAAGCAATCGCTGCTCGAGGCCGAGAAGAGTGCGGCCGCGGAGCGCACCGAGCGGGAGAGGTATGAGGCTGAGGTTGGAAAGGTGCGGCAAGAGCTTCAGGCTCTCATGGCAAAACATGAGAGTTTGGAGCGTGACTCGAAGGCGCAAGCGTCCGAGCTTGCGGTGGCTATTGAAAATGCCAAATCTGCCAAGGTCAAATCCTAGAAGTCCCTCCAGGAGTTGGATGAGGCGAAGAAGATTGCGGCGGGTAAGGCATTCTTTATGCAAAGCAAACACATAAACGTGAGTTACCTGTTACTTACCCGAATCCGGAGCTCTCTAGGAGCGTTCGCAGATATTTTTCCCGGAGTGTATCCGATGCCGCCGCATTCTATCGAGCCGAGGAGGGAAGCTCGATGGAGAAGGTGTTCTGGTCTCAGTACACTGAGGCAGGACACCCCGTGCCCCTGAGCGACCAGCTGAAGCAACTGGTCGAGCTCCACAAGGCGGCCGAACAGGCCATGAAGGGCATCCTAGTTCGGCTGTGGCCAGGAGAGGCTCTGCCTGGGAGCTATTTCGGGCTGGTGCGGTGGCTGGTGGAGGCCTGTCCGAGGCTTGAAGACATCAAGCGCTCCGTCTACATTGAAGGTGCCCGTAGGGCCCTTGCCCGTGCTAAGGTGCACTGGGGCAAGCTGGATGCGGAGAAGCTTGTGAAGGACGGGCCACCGCCGGGGAAAGAGCATCGCAAGCCCGAGAATTATTATAAGGATGTTCTGAAGGGTGCCCGCCTTGTTGCGGATGAATGTACCAAGGATGTATTTTTTGAGTAAAACCCGCTCGTGTTATCCTGTGCGCTGAAAACTTGTTCATATGCGCTAAGCAATGCTGCTTGAATTTAAAATATTACCTTCTGTGCGGCCGTTTATCAATACTGAGAGATGGCGAGTCGTCGGCTTCTGCCCCCTTGCCGCTAGTGCTGGGGTGTTCGGGGATAAACCTGGGCGCTCTTTTTCCCATATTTGGGTCCTTCGAGGGAGGCGCTCAGCCCAACGAATGAGGCAATCGGACTATGATGCGTGAACACTCTCACTTAGCCATAGAATTCTATAATTTTAAATTTCGGCAAAGCCCCTAGTATTCGGAAGACCGAGTTCGGGGAGCTATCCACGTCTTGGCCGGACAGAGCCGACTCCTCGCCCTAAGAGGCATAAGTCTTTAAGGACTCGAAAAGACCTCTCAAACAGCGACCGGCTCTCGCCTCATCATGACGGTCAGTTTTAGCTTTCTCCACTGAGGTGCTCGACCCAGCTTAACTGGGGCACAATCGCAGTGGTTCTCCTAGTGCTACCTTAGCCGATATAGCGGAACGAAGGCACCAAAACATAGGAGCCGGGCAAACCCAACTATTGACCCAAGACAGGATTCGGAGCCGATGCATATAATGCTATAAGTTCGGGGTGCCGCACTTGTTAAAGTGTTCGGACTTCTTACACCGTGTTGAGGGGTATTGAAGCCCCTGGCGTATTTTGGCCGTACCAAAGTGTACGGGTGCAACATGTCATTAAGGAACATATATATATAAAGGTAATGCAAAAAATAGACAAAAGCTATGCATTGTTCATTAAAATAGCTGCGATCAAAGTAGAACAATACAAGTAATGCGATAAACGAAAAGTTGGACTATTTAACATGTCTGCTCCAGGGGCAAGCTGCGGAATAGTATGCGAAACAGTATACTGCTCGTGATAGAGACCACCTGTGATTTCCATAATGCGGCATGGCTTGTCTGCTTCCCTGGTTCTTGCATCGTTTGTGCAGCAATTAAACTACCGAACAAGCCTTCCGTAGAGTAGAGTCCTGGAAGTAAGAGAAAAGTAAAAAAAATCGGCAGCCCCTGGTGTGGTTTAAGCCATGTTTTGCGCGTGCTGTGATGGTGCCCCTCCCCCTATGCCCATGGTATTTCCAGAGCATAGTTATGGACGCGAAGTACTGGCATCGCCTTTTTGTGGGGGTTGGGGTTGGGGCCGCATTGCTACACCTACTCGGAACGTGCCATGCAGTCTTGTCGTGGGTTACTCCGGGCGCGCTTGACTGTGTCCGGACGTTTAATGGCCGGACTGGAGAACTGCCTGGAGAGGCTGCTTTGTACTTCCGCTGCAAGGGCCGCCGTGTGCTCCTCCGTTTGGAGGGAGCGTTCAGTATTTCCATTGACCGTAATTACTCCTCGAGGGCCTGGCATCTTGAGCTTAAGGTATGCGTAGTGCGGGACCACATTGAACTTGGCGAATGCGGTTCGGCCGAGCAGTGCGTGATAACCACTGCGGAACGGGACTATGTCGAAGATTAACTCCTCGCTTCGGCTGTGCAGCTGGCCTCTACACCTGGTATTACGCCTTTAAAGGTCGTTTTGGTGGGCTTAATCCTCGAGGGATCTATGCCCATTTTCCGCACTGTATCCTGGTAAAGCAGGTTCAGGCTACTGCTGCCGTCCATAAGGACTCTAGTGAGATGAAATCCGTCAATGATTGGGTCGAGAACCAATGCGGCGAATCCGCCATGACGGATGCTAGTGGGATGGTCTCTTCGATCAAAGGTGATTGGGCAGGAGGACCATGGGTTGAACTTTGGGGCGACTGGCTCTACTGCGTATACGTCCCTTAGTGCGCGCTTCCGCTCCCTTTTGGGGACGTGGGTGGCGTATATCATGTTCACCGTCCGCACTTGTGGGGGAAAACCCTTCTGTCCATTTTTGTTCGGCGGCCGGGGCTCCTCGTCGTCATCGCTATGCAGCCCCTTGTCTTCATTGTCGGCGCTTAATCTGCCTGCCTGCTTGAACACCCAACAGTCCCTATTGGTGTGATTGGCCGGCTTTTCGGGGGTGCCATGTATTTGGCACAAGCGGTCGAGTATTCGGTCCAAGCTGGATGGGCCCCTAGGATTCCTTTTGAATGACTTTTTCTGCTGACCGGAATTAGAGCCTCTGAATCCGGCATTAACTGCCGTATCCTTAGCATTGTCGCCGTTGATGCGGTGCTTCTGCTGGTTGCGACGCGACCTACCACTAATGTCCCTGGTGTCCGAACGACCAGGGTTCTTGGTCATATAGTTGCTACGAGCAAGCCAGCTGTCTTCTCCCGCGCAAAAGCGGGTCATGAGTGATGTGAGTGTTGCCATAGATTTCGGCTTCTCCTGTCCTAGGTGTTGGGCAAGCCACTCGTCACAGATATTATGCTTCAAGGCTGCTAAGGCCTCTGCGTCCGGACAGTCGAGTATTTGATTTTTCTTTGTTAGGAACCGTGTCCAGAATTGCCTGGCCGATTCGTCTGGTTGCTGAATTACGTGGCTTAGGTCGTCAGCGTCTGGGGGTCGCACATAAGTGCCCTGGAAATTGTCGAGGAATGCGGCTTCCAGGTCCTCCCAACAGCTGATTGACCCTGTTGGCAGGCTGTTAAGCCACTGCCGGGCTGGTCCTTTAAGCTTGAGTGGGAGGTATTTGATGGCGTGGAAATCATCGCCACGGGCCATGTGGATATGAAGGAGATAATCCTCGATCCATAACACGGGATCCGTTGAGCCATCATATGATTCGATGTTTACGGCTTTGAAACCCTCGGGGATTTGATGATCCATTATTTCGTCTGTGAAGCACAAAGGGTATGCGGCGCCTCTGTACTGGGCGATATCATGACGTAGCTCCAATGAGCTTTGTCTACTGTGTTCGGCCCTGCCGAATTTGTGGCCGGCGTGACGGTTATCGTCTCGAGCCGTGGGGCGCCTACGCGATCCGTAGATCGATCTTTTCTGCCTTGCCTTGTCCTCCAACATGTCTCGTAAGTCCGGCACATATTCCCGTGCCTTGGTACGGGGTGCGGCTTGGGTGGAGGGCCATGAGGCCTCTCTGTCGCGGCCACGAGGTGGCCTGTCGGCCGCGTCGAGTGCTTCCTCCTCTAATCGGGGTAGCAACCTGCGCTTCGGGTAGCACTTGGAGGGGTGTTCGGGTTTATGCTCTTCGGCCACAAGGACTTCAGTCCATCTATCGACTAGCCGATCTTGATCAGCTTTAAGCTGTTGCTGTTTTTTCTTGAGGCTTCTTGCCGTGTCCATAAGCATGCGTTGAAGACGCTCTTGTTCGACGGGATCCTCCGGCACGGCGAATTCATCGTCGTCGAGGCTTGCCTCGTCTTCGGAGGGAGGCATACAATTATCGTCCTCGACCTCTCTGTCGGCCGTTCTCTCATGAGGGCAGGTTTCTCCATCCTCCTGTGCTAAATCTTGCCCGGGGGGATGTTCTTCGGCGCTTTCCGGGGTATTATTATCTCCCGTGCTGGAATCGCATTTTTTGTGTTGGCGGGATATTGAGCGGCGCCGCTGACGCCGGCACTTTTGCTGTTTCTTGGAGGGGTCATCCTCCGCTGTTCCATCACCCTCTCCCTCTTTTGAGGTGTCCACCATGTATATGTCATATGACGAGGTGGCTTTCCAGGGCCTAGTAGGCGCTGGTTCTTCATCATCTCCTTCATCGGTGTCCATACCGTCGATGTCTTCGGAGTCGAAGTCGAGCATGTCGGTTAAGTTGTCGATAGTGGCTACAAAGTGGGTGGTGGGTGGGTTTCGAATTTCTTCATTGTCCGTACCCCAACCTTGCTGACCGTAGTCCGGCCAGGGCTCTCCTGAGAAAGAGAGAGACTTTAGTGATTTCAAGATATCGCCGAAAGGCGAGTGCTGAAAGACGTCCGCGGCCTTGAACTCCATGATCGGCGCCCAATCGGATTCGCTCGGTAGGGGCGCAGAGAGTTCGGAGTTCGGAGAAGAATCCGGCTCCATGGAGTCACGAGTCTTGCAGAGTACGGGGCTGGTGTTCGGCTCAACCGCCGTTGGGATCGCAGCCCCTGAGGTGGCGTCCAACCGCCCATCCTCGATCGACGTGGCCGGCTCCGAACTAGGGATCGGAGCCGATGCGGGTGCGGCCTCCAGGGCTCTGTTCGGCGGCAGAGCTAGATCATGCTCGTCGTGACAGTGCGGCGCGCTCGGCAGTGGTTCAAATCCGTCGAAGATCAAGTCCCCACGGATGTCGTTCGTGTAGTTTAAACTTCCGAATCTGACCTGACGGCCAGGGGCGTAGCTTTCGATCTTCTCTAGATGGCCAAGTGAATCGGCCCGCAGTGCAAAGCCGCCAGAGACGAAGATCTGTCCGGGGAGGAAGGTCTCACCCTGGACTGCATCGTCATTGATGATCGTAGGAGCCCTCGGGCCTGACGGCGACGGCACAGAGGAACTCTCAATGAAAGCACCAATGTCGGTGTCGAAACCGGCAGATCTCGGGTAGGGGGTCCTGAACTGTGCGTATAGGTCGGATGGTAACAGGAGGCAGGGGACACGAAGTTTTACCCAGTTTCGGGCCCTCTCGATGGAGGTAAAACCCTACGTCCTGCTTGATTAATATCGATGATATGGGTTGTACAAGAGTTGATCTACCACGAGATCAGAGAGGCTAAACCCTAGAAGCTAGCCTATGGTATGATTGTTGATGTGTATCTTGTCCTACGGACTAAAACCCTCCGGTTTATATAGACACCGGATAGGGTTAGGGTTACATAGAGTCGGTTACAATGGTAGGAGATCTGAACATCCGTATCGCCAAGCTTGCCTTCCACGCCAAGGAAAGTCCCTTCCGGACACGGGACGGAGTCTTCAATCTTGTATCTTCATAGTCCAGGAGTCCGGCTTGAAGGTATTGTTCGGCTATCCGAACACCCCCTAATCCAGGACACCCTCAGTGCCATGGAGAATAATTAACCATAATATTATCTAGGAGTTTAGTAGCTTCTCCTAAAGTGATTTCCATAAAAGTGCCTCCCGTGGCCGAATCTAAAAGATTTCTAGAAGCAAAATTCAATCCGGCATAAAAATTTTGTATAATCATCACTACAAAAAAAGACACATGTGTGACATTTTGGGCCGAACAATTTTTTTTCTGTCATACATATGACACTTCTATGACGATAATTGTGACAAAACCCGGTATCATCATAGATGTGGTGGGCTCCTACTTCTATGGCAAAAAATCATGATAGAAAATGGGCTTTTCATCCTGGGCGGGCTGGAGACGCAGCTGCATGACATTCTTTGGACCGTCCATGACAGAAAAAACCATGGTAGAAGCGAGGGCGAGGAAAATTTCAGGGAGTTCCTAGTTACGGTGGGAGGTCGGGGGCCGAGCGATGCACGTTTCTCTCGTACACGTACGCGCGTGTGTGCGAGGCGTTGGCTCTAACTGAACCCGAGCGAGGCGTTGGGCTCTAACTGAACTCGAGCGATTACACTGCAGGCTACGTGTTACTGAACCCGAGCAATCGATCAACGGCTGTTAACTGAACCCGATCGAGCGATTCCTTCGCTAATGCTGCTAATTGAAGCCGATCGATGCTGCCTCTGGGATGAACAGTGAGTGCTGCGGGGGGTTTGGATGAACAGTGAGCGGTGGCGTTGCCTCTGGATGAACAGGACCCCGTGGTGTGGTGGAGGGCTGGATGAACAGTAGACGGTGGAGGGGTGCCCGTGGAGGGGTGGTTGAACAGGACCCCGTGGTGTGGATGGCTGGATGAACAGTAGACGGTGGAGGGGTAGCCAGTGGAGTAGTGCGTGGTGGAGGCTGGATGAACAGGAGCCCGTGGAGGCTGGAGGAGGTCGACGGTGGAGATGAACAGTATCCCGTGGAGTCCCGTTTTGCGGTACGCCACACCCCTCCCGATGAACAGGACCCCCGTTTTGACCGTAGGAGGTCCGTTTCATCCGTTTTGCGGTACGCCACACCCCTCCCAATCAACAGGACCCCCGTTTCAACCGTAGGAGCTCCGTTTCCTCCGTTTTGCGGTACGCCACACCCCTCCCGATCAACAGGACCCCTGTTTCGACCGTAGGAGGTCCGTTTCCTCCGTTCTGCGGTACGCCAGGCCTCGTTTCCATCGCATGTTCCGTCCAAGCCCTCCCGATGAACACGACCACGCATAACGTTCCAACCCAGCCGGTTGGCTCCCACGCGTTCTATTGCCTCCCGATGAACACGACGCATTCCGTTGCCTCCCCATGAACATGATGCATTCCGTTGCCTCCCCATGAACACGCCGCATTCCGTTGCCTCCCCATGAACATGACGTATTCCGTTGCCTCCCCATGAACACGACGCACTCCGTTGCCTCCCCTTGAACACGACGACAACGCTGTTTCTCCGTTCCGACCCGGCCATGTACATGAGCCCTGGCCGTACATATGCGCGAGTAGGCGTTCGAGACCCCGCCCGTATGTACACATACGTGGCCGTATTTTCTTTCTTGCACCCTGGCCGCTGTACGTACGTGTACATGCTACATGTGCGCCTCTACTACGACATGTGCGCGCCTCTACATCGACCAGTATGTACGTACACGTTCGCGACCAAAATGACAATGCTACGTACGCTTCGACCAGGTGGGTCCCGACTGTCAGTCACTTCCTTGCCTGTGAAGATGTAGCTGGTGGGTCCCAGCAGTCAGGGGGCGAATCGTTTTTTTTTGCCCGAACGCACTTCCTTGCGTGCGAAGGTGTAGCTGCTGAGTCCCAGCAGTCAGGGGGGCGAATCATTTTTTTTTGCCCGGACGCACTTCCTTGCGTGTGAAGGTGTAGCTGGTGGGTCCCAGCAGTCGGGGGTGAATCATTTTTTTCGATCACACTTCCTTACATGCGAAGATGTAGCTGGTGGGTCCCAGCAGTCAGGGGCGAATCTTTTTTTCGGACGCACTTCCTTGCGTGTGAAGATGTAGCGCGTGGGTCCCAACAGTCAGGGGGCGAATCATTTTTTCGTGAAATACGGTGGCCCGTCCGGTGGGTCCCTGCTGTCAGGTGGAGGAATAATTATTTTGCGCATAATAAGGAGGCACTTCCTTGCGGCTGCCGTGGATCCAGCTGTCAGCCTCTCCACGTACAGTCCACGTCCGATGGAAGTCGTTCCTTGACCACGTTGACCATGCCGCGCCGAGAGCACTAGGGCGGTGGACGACGGCGAGGCCTAGGAAGGGGACAACGCGGAGCCGGGGAAGACGCGACAGTGGATGCACACGCGGAGAGGAGTACGAGGGTTCACTGGTTCGGCTGTGCTGCCGTTGCCGCAGAATAACAGGGGGTGTGGGTGAGTGGAGGGATGGCCTGGCCAGCGGTGGGAGTAGTAGGGGGCGGTGACGCCTCCGTGGCAGCACAGTCGGCCACGGGAGGCAGGAGTAGGCGGCACGACCGGCGCTGCTTTGGGCGGCTGGAGCAAAAGAAGACTAGAGGTTGAAAAAGCATGACGTCCGTTGGATGGACATTGTACGGTCACTGCAGCTAGAATCGTTTATATCGACTAAGTTGACAAAGCCCTTGGTACGTCAACTTAGTAGGCCCACAAGTCAGCTTCCGAAACGGTGTGCCCCATATGCCAGGGGGAGGAATCATTTTTTGGGCGGGTGAAGCTAGAATATCTGAGATTGAAGAAGAAGCAAAGCATCCATTGGATGGACATCCAATGGCCACTGCTACTAGAACCGTGTGTTGACTATAAGTTGACAAAGCCTTGAATACGCGTCAACTCTGTTTTTTTAGGGGCGCGTCAACTTAGTAAGGCCAGAAGTGTGTGGCAGAGAACTTATAGCCCATTTGAGAATTGTAAGAATGTGTAGCCCATTTTTGAATTCTAATGGAATTTACTACAACCCATTTACAGTTTGTTAAAAGTACAGCCCATTTCAACCAACCGTTCAAAACAGAATTCAATAAAATTTCCCACATTTTGATGGGATCCGAAATATTTTTATCCCGAAATTTCTAGTCAGATTAAATACAATTTCAATATAAACTTATATTACGTAAAAATCCAACGAAACATTGCGCTCGCAACAATTAATGAAATTAAAATTTTCAATATCCAAACATAATATTTTATAAAGTAATCACGTGTTTGGTGCATTTTTTATAGTTACTGCCTAGTTTTTATAATCACATCCCATTTATTATTTCTTAAAGCCCATTTTCTTGTTAAGCCTAATGCATCCCTCCTAGGAAAGATTTGCAGCCCAGCGGGGCAGAGAATAACAACTTGACCTTGCCTGGGTATTCCTAAATAAAAGTATAGCTGGGCTAGCCATTTTCAACTTGAAAAAAATTAATATCTGGGTTGGATATCTGCCTGGGCTAGATGGGCCATAGCCTGCCCAGTTAATACCTGCAGTGATGTTTTTGTTCTTATTCAGAGGAGAAAAATTAATATCTGGGCTAAACATCGAAAAACTCTGCAGTGCTCACACCTCAAAAACACAAATACTGCTCGAGCTGCTTGGTCCCAGCTATCGGCCACTTCTTGTGCAATTCTCTCGTTTACTGACTACTCCCTCCTTTCCGGTTTATAAGGCTCATTTCAAAAATCTCACCAACCAAGGTAGATGATGAGTGGTGGAATATTTTTTGTAGTTTGCAAAAGCACCCAATTAATGTTCTTGTTTTCCTCAAAAAATTATGTTTACGAATGCATTAATTGCAATGCAGGCATGCATAAAGTGCATGCATTGGTCAGTTTTCTCTTAATACTTGCATGCAATGATTTAATGCACCTTGAAGTCTGAACATGTGATGGGGAACAACCAAATTGAGCCTTATAAAATGGAAAAACTAAAATTTTGAGATAAGACCTATAATCCGGAAAGGAGGGAGTACTACATAGGTTGATAATGGTGTGGGGCCGTGATGTCAGGAAACCAGGAGGAAGCAAAATAAATTATAGTTATATATATATAATAAGGAGGCACTTGCGTACGTGAGGCTATGGACCTGGTGGGTCCCCATTGTCATCCTCTCCAAGTAAAGTCATCTCCTCGCCCGCGCGCGCTTTCGGCCCGAAACAGTCAGCGCCGCCCTCCCCGCTTCCCGGTGCAGGCGATTGCTCCGGCTTTAAACGACACAAGTGTCGTTCGTCCGTCCATCTGCAGCCCACGTTAATGATACGCGGTTGCCGAGGTGGCTACTCCGGCGCCACACGTCCGTCCCTTCGCCCGCCCACCATTGCTATATAAACTGCTGCGCCTGCCATAGCCGCAGTCATCCGCATCCATTCCCTTTCTCCTGTCCACACCACTACTGCCCACCATGGCTTCCTCGTGCTCCGGCGCTCTTCGGGATGAGCGGACGACGGACCACAAGGAGATGGCAGCCATTGCTGCTGACTGGCTAGCTGGCAAGCAGCCGGAGGACGACGATGTCCCAATGGAGAACATGGTAGTCGACGATTCGGCGCCAACCCCCTCCTTCATGCCATCCCCGTCGATGCATTACACCATGACCATCGGCGAGGCCCGTGCCCAATATATGGACAGGGTGAGGCAGATGCGTGAGGAGCAGTTCCGGGAGGCGCAGGTCGACGCCGCCTACAACCACCATCTCCTCGAGGAGCACCTGCAAGTGGAGGAGCAGATCGCCCCGGAGCGGGCGGAGCAGGAGGCGCTGCTCGACTCGTACCGCTCCGCCCGCAATGGTCGCCTCGAGCGCTGGCGGTACCGCATGCAGGTGGCGGAGGCTGCGGCCGCCTACAAAGAGGCTAGCAAAGAGGGCGATGAAGCGGGCGAGGCGCTGTTTGGCGAGACCGAGGACGAGGCAGAGGACAATGCCGGCTCCGATGAGTCCCCGCTCCGCTGGCGTCGACGAGGCCCTGCTCTGCCGAGGCCCTGCGGCGCCAACAACGAGGCAGAGGACACCGCTGGCTCTGCCGAGGCCCCGCCCCGCCAACAACGAGCCAAAGGACACCGCCGACTCCGCCGTGGCCCCACCCCGCCAACAACGAGGAAGAGGACATCGCCGGCTCCGCCGAGGCCCCGCCCCGCTGCCAATGAGGCCGCTCCACACAGAAAACGAGGAAGAGTAGAACACAGCAGGTCACCGCCGCTTGAGTCCAAGTAAGGCTACCGCTGCTACCCTCCGGTTGAAGCCAAGCTAGGAGGGTTGACCATTGACGGCCGGTTAGCTTCTTGGCGGCGACGTGGAGTCGGAGAGCTGCGCTGGAGAAGAACGCTGCTTCTACTTAACTGCTGGTGCAGTTGGCTGATTGACATGTGGGCCCAATAGGCCACATGTCGGTTACGCAACTGCACCTGCAGTTAAGTCACTAAAGCTTCTGTTCGGCTCAGCGGGACATAGGTGGGTAGCTTCGGTTAATTAATTATACCTCCAGCGCACCCTTTTTAGTTGAAGAATGTGTGAAATCCGACATGTTTATATGGAATCCGACCGTGTATGAATGAATTTATTTCGATTAGTTCAAATTCCTGTATCACTGGCATTAGATGAACATGCAAAACAATACGTACTAGCATTATTCCCAGGGTGATCACCTCGTTTGCAGCAGTTCACATGTACTCCCTCCGGTCCTTTCTAGTCTGCATACATGTTTTGTCTGTAGTCAAAGTATCTCTACTTTGACCAATCTTATACAAAAAAGTATGCAATTTCACAATGTGCGAAGTAAAAAGGAACAGAAGGAGTACAAAGAGTTTGAGCAGCTTTTTAGCATTTCTGTACATTGCAATCAAACACACAGGCCTGGCAATTCATAGAGAACATTCAAAACAATCGATGATTATGCATCTCAGCGACTCACATGTCATAGGCAATATATACTTCACAACTAAAGAATAAAGAAAAAATTGATCGACGCTGCTGACAGCAAAGGGCGTCCCGTTCAAAAATATCAAACGCATGTCTTGCTAAAATCAATGAGCAAAATTTGACAAGGTTGTCCCATTCCAAAATATCAAATGCCTACAATTGTGGAATGGGCAGGGTTTGCCATCAATTCGGACATTGACATGGCACCTCGTGCTAAATAAACCAGCTGTTCTTTTTGTGCAGTTCCACCAAAATCAACCAAATTCGCGCGTAGCTTGTATGATTTCGCCCTTATATGTTGCAACGCCTTGAACTTATCGACGCCTCCTTTCTTGTGGTGGAAATGAATGATTCGATGTATTCATGAACATTTTGTGCAGTTCCCATTGAAATCAAGCTGAGCACCCATGTTTGCACAAATACAAAAAAGTGATTAGTATAAAGCAAATTGTACTATGAATTGACAGTTTCAACAGGCACATACATGCTCCATGTATAGCACACTTTTAGAAAAATGGAACTCACCAGAAAGAATCCTAGAACAACATTGTACTCGCGCATCACAGCAAAAAGATGGAGATTTGGCAGTCCTTCTGAGCTGAAGTTAGTTTGGTCTTGTGGGGAGTAATGTAACCATCCTTCAACTGCTCCTTCTGATGAGAAGATAGACAGGGCTTCTTCATCCTGGCATAATCGGAACTAGTCACTTCACGTACTCCATATTCTTCTTTAGAGGAAGATGATCCTGTTGTGCAAAGAGAAGAGGACTACTAAATGCTAGCATCCCTGTTTGCTCGAAAAAAAGGAAAGGAAATATTTAAAACAGCACAGATGAAGCACTTCTCAAGGACAATACCACTTTTTCATGACAGTATCTAAACAGTAGCACAACACCAATAGAGATGACAAAGCTCAATCATATGGATGAAATCAGTGGGCGAGTACCAACCTTTGTCAGGAGGCTTATTGTGTAGAACATACGGATGACGCACTTCTCCAGAACCATCTGTTGCTATCTACGGTGGTGTCCATGCTTACTACATACTCCTCGATTAGTTTAATGTTTCCAACATCTTCTTGTGCAGTGCCACTAAAATATATGGTATCTTCAAAGAAGACACCTGTTTGCACAAGTTGAGATAATTACATATTACATTAAGAGTGGCATCAAATTAGTGGCAAAACAATTGCTCGTTCCGGCCATAGCAATAAATTAAGATGCAAAACTATATCATTACTTGTGTCAACACAGTTCCGGTGCTTCATTACAACACCGGGAGTTGATTTTTGTTTTTCTTCCGCTTGTTCTTCCCCTTCATCACTTGGTTCAATAACATACAAGCTTCACCTTCAATGTAAGATTTGGCATCTCAATTAGGGAGCACAAGGATAGTACTAAACTTAATTTTCTGATGAAAGTGGCAAAATACAGGCCAGCAGTTGTGAAATATCCTTATCTTACCTCAATGGGATATTATGGTGCACATACAGATTGGAAGTCTTGTCTCCATTTGTGCAGTTCACTAAAATCAAGCAACATTATCGTACAAGTAGCACAACATATGAAAGCACACTGCAGAATCATGTGAAAGAAGGCTAGTACTGACCTCTCATGATGCGGAATTCAAACAACTCACAAGAAGAAGATCTGAACCAAATTCGCCTTAATGGATAGGAAGTAAGATCTCCTCTTGTGCAGTTCCACTATGATCAAGCAATCAAGCAACGTTGTCGGTGTGACATTTTGGTTGAACTGCACAAAACACTCTTAAAACAAAAGTGTTTTGTGAAGTGCAACAAAAGGTCACAATGGCAACAAGGTGAAGTAGATAACCCTGTTTACACAGAGGTGCAAAGGAAACAATTAGTGGTCAATAACGGTGGATGACATAGAAGCCAACAAAAAGAAGCATCTACCTTATCTAAATGGGAAAGAAAGCAAGACAATAGCATTTCTCAACCGGTGGCATTGATTAATATTAACATAGAGATTATATTAACAACAAAATTCGTTAAACATGTAATTTGCTTTTAACTGTGGCATTGCATCAATTTTCCAGCGGCATTATTAGAGGGTGTTTGTTTACAGGGACATTTTGGTGTAGGGACTAAAAAAACTCCGTGTCAGTCCCATCTAAACCAAACAGGAGGGACTTTTAGGGACTAAAAATGGGCATTTGGGACTAAAGAAAGAAGACCCCGAGGGAGTCTTTTTAGGACTTTTTCCAACAGTTGCCCCTGCCACGCATCGCACCTTGTCTCTATTAGTTCATTACTAGGGGTAACATGGTCTTTTAGCATGTCATTTAATAACCTCTAGTCCATGTTTAGTCCCTGGAACCAAGCAGGTAGGGACTAGGTAGTTTTTAACCAAACAGGTCCTTAGATTAACAACATCTAATGAGTTGCACGGGACAGTGGAGGCACCAGCACCATGTGCATCTATCGATGTACTGTGGTAATGCATAGTCTGTTGCAACAAAGAACAAACAACCAAGGAGCATATTTGTGTTGGTCCCTGAGGGAGTCCTGGATTAGGGGGTGTTCGGATAGCCGGACTATACCTTCAGCCGGACTCCTGGACTATGAAGATACAAGATTAAAGACTTCGTCCCGTGTCCGGAAGGGACTTTCCTTGGCGTGGAAGGCAAGCTTGGCGATACGGATATGTAGATCTCCTACAATTGTAACCGACTTTGTGTAACCCTAACCCGGTGTTATATAAACCGGATGGTTTTAGTCCGTAGGACAACATACACAACAACAATCATACCATAGGCTAGCTTCTAGGGTTTAGCCTCTTCGATCTCGTGCTAGATCAACTCTTGTACTACCTATATCATCAATATTAATCAAGCAGGACGTAGGGTTTTACCTCCATCGAGAGGGCCCGAACCTGGGTAAAACTTCGTGTCCCTTGCCTCCTGTTACCATCCGGCCTAGACGCACAGTTCGGGACCCCCTACCCGAGATCCGCCGGTTTTGACACCGACATTGGTGCTTTCATTGAGAGTTCCTCTGTGTCGTCGCCGTCAGGCTCGATGGCTCCTACGATCATCAATAGCGATCCAGTCCAGGGTGAGACCTTCCTCCCCGGACAGATCTTCATCTTTGGCAGCTTCGCACTGCGGGCCAATTCACTTGGCCGTCTAGAGCAGATCGAAAGCTACGCCCCTGGCTGTCAGGTCAGATTTGGAAGTTTAAACTACACGGCTGACATCCGCGGGGACTTGATCTTCGACAGATTCGAGCAACTACCGAGCGCGCCGCACTGTCCCGACGAGCATGATCTAGCTCTGCCGCCGAACAGTGCCCTGGAGGCCGCACCCACATCAGCTTCTACCCTTAATTCGGAGCCAACTGCGCCGATCGAGGATGGGCGGTTGGACGCCACCTCGGGGGCTGCGATCCCAACGGCGATTGAGCCGAACACCAGCCCCGTACTCCGCGAGACTCGTGACTCCAAGGAGCCGGACTCCTCTCTGGACTCCGAACCCTCCACGCCCCTGCCGATCAAATCCAATTGGGCGCCGATCATGGAGTTTACTGCCGCGAACATCTTTCAGCACTCCCCTTTCGGCGATATCCTGAAGACATAGAAGTCTCTCTCTTTATCAGGAGAGCCCTGGCCGGACTACAGTCAGCAAGGTTGGGGTACGGACGATAAAGAAATTCAAAGCCCACCCACCACCCACTTTGTAGCCACTGTCGACGACTTAACCGACATGCTCGACTTCGACTCCGAAGACATCGACGGTATGGACGCCGATGAAGGAGATGATGATGAACCAGCGCCTACCAGGCCCTGGAAAGCCACCTCGTCATATGACATATACATGGTGGACACCCCAAAAGAAGGAGATGGCGATGGAATAGCGGAGGATGACCCCTCCAAGAAACAGCCTAAGCGCCGGCGTCAGCGGCGCCACTCAAAATCCCGCCAAAACAAATATGGTGATTCCAGCACAGGAGATAATAATACTCCGGAAAGTGTCGAAGAAAACCCCCTCCAGCAAGATTTAGCACAGGAGGATGGAGAAACCAGCCCTCATGAGAGAGCGGCAGACAGAGAGGTCGAGGACGATAATTATATGCCTCCCTCCGAAGACGAGGCAAGCCTCGACGATGATGAATTCGTCATGCCAGAGGATCCCGTCGAGCAAGAGCGTTTTCAATGCAGGCTTATGGCCACGGCAAGAAGCCTCAAGAAAAAACAGCAACAGCTTAGAGATGATCAAGACTTGCTAGTCGATAGATGGACTGAAGTCCTTGCGGCCGAAGAGCATAAACTCGAATGCCCCTCCAAAAGCTACCCATAGCGCAGGTTGCTACCCCGATTAGAGGAGGAAGCACTTGATGCGGCCGACCGGCCACCTCGTGGCCACGACAGAGAGGCCTCTCGGCCCTCCACTCAAGCCGCACCCCATACCAAGGCACGGGAATATGCGCCGGACTTACGAGATATGTTGGAGGATAAGGCAAGGCAAACAAGATCGATCTACGGATCGCGGGGGCGCCCCACGGCTCAAGACGGTAACCGTCACGCCGGTCACAAATTCGGCAGGGCCGAGCACAGTAGACAAAGCTCATTGGAGCTATGTCATGATATAGCCTAGTACAGAGGCGCCGCACACCCACTATGCTTCACAGACGAAATAATGGATCATCAAATCCCCGAGGGTTTCAAACCCGTAAACATCGAATCATATGATGGCACAACAGATCCTGCAGTATGGATCGAGGATTATCTCCTTCATATCCACATGGCCCGCGGCGATGATTTCCACGCCATCAAATACCTCCCACTCAAGCTTAAAGGACCAGCTCGGCATTGGCTTAACAGCTTGCTAACAGGATCAATCAGTTGTTGGGAGGACCTAGAAGCCGCATTCCTCGACAATTTCCAGGGCACTTATGTGCGACCCCCAGACGCCGATGACCTAAGTCACGTAATTCAACAGCCAGAGGAATCGGCCAGGCAATTCTGGACACGGTTCCTAACAAAGAAAAATCAAATAGTCGACTGTCCGGACGCTGAGGCCCTAGCAGCCTTCAAGCACAACATCCGTGACGAGTGGCTGGCCCGGCACCTTGGACAGGAAAAGCCAAAATCTATGGCAGCACTCACGACACTCATGACCCGCTTTTGCACGGGAGAAGACAGCTGGCTTGCTCGTAGCAACAATATGACCAAGAACCCTGGTAATTTGGACACCAGGGACAGCAGTGGCAGGTCGCGTCGCAACAAGCAGAAGCGCCGCATTAACGGCGACAATGCTGAGGATACAACAGTTAATGCCGGATTCAATGGCTCTAAATCCGGTCAGAGGAAAAAGCCATTCAAAAGGAATCCTAGGGGCCCGTCCAGTTTGGACCGAATACTCGATCGCTTGTGCCAGATACATGGCACCCCCGAAAAGCTGGCCAATCACACCAACAGGGATTGTTGGGTGTTCAAGCAGGCAGGCAAGTTAAACGCCGAAAATGAAGACAAGGGGCTGCATAGCGATGACGACGAGGAGCCCCGGCCGCCGAACAACAGTGGACAGAAGGGTTTTCCCCACAAGTGTGGACGGTGAACATGATATACGCAACCCACGTCCCCAAAAGGGAGCGAAAGCGCGCGTTAAGGGACGTATACGCGGTAAAGCCAGTCGCCCCAAAGTTCAACCCATGGTCCTCCTGCCCGATCACCTTTGATCGAAGGGACCATCCCACTAGCATCCATCATGGCAGATTCGCCGCATTGGTTCTAGACCATTATTGACGGATTTCATCTCACTAGAGTCCTTATGGACGGCGGCAGCAGCCTGAACCTGCTTTACCAGGATACAGTGCGGAAAATGGGCATAGATTCCTCGAGGATTAAGCCCACCAAAACGACCTTTAAAGGCGTAATACCAGGTGTAGAGGCCAACTGTACATGCTCAGTCACACTTGAAGTGGTCTTCGGATCTCCGGATAATTTCTGAAGCGAGGAGTTAATCTTCGACATAGTTCCGTTCCGCAGTGGTTATCACACACTGCTCGGGCAAACCGCATTCGCCAAGTTCAATGTGGTACCGCACTACGCATACCTTAAGCTCAAGATGCCAGGCCCTTGAGGAGTAATTATGGTCAATGGAAACACCGAACGCTCCCTCCGAACGGAGGAGCACACGGCGGCCCTGGCAGCGGAAGTACAAAGCAGCCTCTCCAGGCAGTTCTCCAGTCCGGCCACTAAATGACCGGACACCATCAAGCGCGCCCGGAGTAACCTACAACAAGACTGCCTGGCACGATCCGAGCAGGCGTAGCAATGCGGCCCCAACCCCAACCCTCGCAAAAAGGCGACGCCAGTACTTCGCGTACATAACTACACTCTAGAGATACCATGGGTACAAGGGGAGGGGCACCATCATGGCACGCCCGAAACACGGCTTAAACCGTACCAGGGGCTGCCAATTTTTTAATTTTCTCTTACTTTCAGGACTCCCATCCTTCGGAAGGCCTGTTCGGCAGTTCAATTGCCGCACAAACAATGCAAGAACCATGGAAGCAGACAAGCCACGCCGCATTACGGAACTCCCAGGTGGTCTCTATCACGAGCAGTATACCTGTTCCGCATACTATTCCGCAGCTTGCCCCTGGAACGGACATGTTAACCAGTCCAACCTTTTACTTATCGCATTATTTGTATCATTTTGCTTTGATCGCAGCCCTTTTTAATAAACAATGCATAGATTTCATCTATTTTTGCATTACCTTTTTTCTTTATATATGTTCCTTAACGACATGTTGCACCCGTACACGTTGGTACGGCCAAAATATGCCAGGGGCTTTAGTACCCCTCAATATGGTGTGAGAAGTCCGAACACTTTAACAAGTGCGGCACCCCGAACTTATAGCATTATATGCATCAGCTCCGAATCATGTCTTGGGTCAATAGTTGGGTTTGCCCAGCTCCTATGTTTTGGTGCCTTACGTTCCGCTATATCGGCTAAGGTAGCACTAGGAGAACCACTGCGATTGTGCCCCAGTTGAGCTGGGTCGAGCACCTCAGTGGAGAAAGCTAAAACTGACTGTCATGATGAAGCGAGAGCTGGTCGCTGTTCGAGAGGTTTTTCGAGTCCCTAAAGACTTATGCCGCTTAGGGCGAGGAGCCGGCTCTGTCCGGCCAAGGCGTGGATAGCACCCCGAACTCGGTCTTCCGAATACCAGGGGCTTCGCCGAAATTTAAAATTATAGAATTCTATGGCTAAGTGAGAGTGTTCATGCATTATAGTCTGATTGCCTTGTTCATTGGGCTGAGCGCCTCCCTCGAAGGACCCAAACATGGGAAAAAGAGCGCTCAGGTTTATCCCCGAACACCCCAGCACTAGCGGCACGGGGGCAGAAGCCGACGACTCGCCATCTCTCAGAATTGATAAACAGCCGCCCAGAAGGTAATATTTTAAATTCCAACAGCATTGCTTAGCGCATATGAACAAGTTTTCAGTGCACAGGACAAACCGAGCAAGTTTCACTCAAAAATTACATCCCTAGAACATTCATCCGCCACAAGGCAGGCACCCTTCAGAACATCCTTATAGTAATTCTCGGGCTTGCGATGCTCTTTCCCCGACGGTGGCCTGTCCTTCACAAGCTTCTCAGCATCCAGCTTGCCCCAGTGCACCTTAGCACGGGCAAGGGCCCTACGGGCACCTTGAATGCAGACAGAGCGCTTGATGACTTCGAGCCTTGGACAGGCCTCCACCAGCCGCCGCACCAGCCCAAAATAGCTCCCAGGTAGAGCCCCTCCAGGCCACAGCCAAACAATGAGGCCCTTCATGGCCTGTTCAGCCCCCTTGTGGAGCTCGACCAGTTGCTTCAGCTGGTCGCTCAGGGGCACGGGGTGTCCGGCCTCAGCATACTGAGACTAGAACACCTTCTCTGTCGAGCTGCCCTCCTCGGCTCGATAAAATGCGGCGGCATTGGACACATTCCGGGGAAGATCTGCAAACGCTCCTGGAGAGCTCCGGATTCGGGTAAGTGACAGGTAACTCACGTTTATGTGTTTGCTTTGCATAAAGAATGCCTTACCCGCCGCTATCTTCTTCACCTCATCCAACTCCTGGAGGGTCTTCTGGGATTCGGCCTTGGCAGACTTGGCATTTTCAATAGCCACCGCGAGCTCGGACGCTCGCATCGTTGAGTCAAGCTCCAAACTCTCATGTTTTTCCATGAGAGCCTGGAGCTCTTGCCGTACCTTGCCAACCTCGGCCTCATACTTCTCCCGCTCGGTGCACTCCGAGGCCGCCCTCTTCTCGGCCTCGACCAGCGCTTGCTTAAGGGTCGCCACCTCAGACGTGGCCCATACAATAGCCACGATAATCCTGTCATTCTTTGCAATTACATATTTTTATATATATTTAAAAACAAGGTATTTCTTACCTTCATTGTCCTCGAGCTGCTTCTTGGCACGCCCGAGCTCTTGCTCGGACCGCTCGAGGTTCTGTTTTAGCGTGTCCACTTCCGCAGTCAGTGCGGCGTACGCACGCAGGGAAGCCTGCATACGCATATTGATTCATTTTTGTTAGACTCCTGCGAATTTTATTTGATCCTCTATTAGGCTTTTCTTCCGGAACGCCAAACAGAGCATCAGGGGCTACTGTCTATGCGGTAATATTATTTACACATTCTTTACTTACCTCAAAGCCTGTTAAAAGGCTAGTACAAGCTTCAGTCAGTCCGCTCTTGGCGGACTGAACCTTCAGGACCACCGCACTCATAATAGTGCGGTGCTCCTCGTCGATGGAGGCGCCTTGGAGCGCCTCCAACATATTGTCTGGTGCCTCCGGTTGGACGGGGGCCACCGGCACGGCGGGCTTGCTCCTCTTGGAAGGAGGTCCCCCGCCAGACTCTGGAACCTTTGAAGGTTCTGGAGCGGTGTCCGGCCTAGAGTTGGACTTGGAGCCCTGGGGGGTTTCATCCCCTTTACTCCTGGAGTTCGGGAGGTCGCCTTGCGGCGCCTCCAGGACCACCTCCTCCCTGCTTGGAACCTGTTGGGACAACACTTCGGTGTCGTCCGTAGGGCGGGGGGAGGAACCCGTCGGAAGCGAGTTCACATCCGACGAGTCCAGTGAACCGCTCGACGACACGTCGAGCCGGTCTTTGGGTGGGCTGCATAAACATATTCGATGTAAGGGAAAGCTGTGCAATAAACGAATACTATGAATTGCTCTGGTATCCAGATACTTACGATTTTGCCAGGGGCTTGGCCCTGGGCTGCCACTCCTCTCCGCCATCGTCGGCGTCGGCGGAGTAGTCTGGAGGAAGGGTTTTCCCCTTCTTGGACCCTCTGGCCTCCCTAGAGAGGGCGGCCTTCCTTTTCTTCTCTCCTCCCGCTGGAGGGGGAGAGGTCTCTTCTTCTTCCTCCTCGTCTTCACGGTAGGAATGCGCCTTGGAACCGTCGGATGATGGATCCGACACCTCCTGGCGCTAGGCACTCTTTCGAGTCCCCGTGGCCTTTTTCGCGGCCATCTTCTTCGGCACCACATAGGGTGCCGGAACCAGCAGCTTTGCCAAGCGAGCGTCCGTTGGGCCTTTGGGCAAAGGAGCCGGACAGTTGATCTGTCCGGACGTCACCTGCCAATCCTGTCAAAGGTAAGGGAGTTTAGATCCCTCATGGAGTCAAACTATGAAAAACTGATACCTTGTAAAAGGAAAAAAAACAGCTTACCGCATGAGCGTGACGCTGCATACTGAATCCGCGATCCTTGGTAGCGGATGCGGGGGCCTCGGCGCCCTTGAAACAGGAGGATCAGGCGGATGAGCATGACCTAGACAACGTTGACAAGTTTGAGCTTCTTGTCCACCAGGGTTTGGATGCATGTTTGGAGTCCGGTCAGCTCTCCTTTTTTACCCCACGACAGGCCCGTCTCCTTCCAGGAGGTGAGCCGCGTAGGGGGTCCGAATCGAAACACGGGGGCTGCGACCCATTCGGGGTCACGCGGCTCGGTGATGTAAAACCAACCCGATTGCCACCCCTTCAGGGTCTCCACAAAGGAGCCCTCGAGCCATAGGACGTTGGCCATCTTTCCCACCATGGTGCCTCCGCACTCCGCCTGGTTGCCGCGCACCACCTTCAGCTTGACATTGAAAGTCTTGAGCCATAGGCCGAAATGGGGGCGGATGCGGAGGAAAGCCTCGCACACAACGATAAACGCCGAGATGTTGAGGACAAAGTTCGGGGCCAGATCGTGGAAATCTAGGCCGTAGTAGAACATGAGCCCCGGAAAAATGGGTGGAGAGGGAAGCCTAGTCCGCGGAGGAAATGGGGGAGGAACACCACCCTCTCATGGGGCCTAGGGGTGGGGATGAGCTGCCCCTCTTCGGGAAGCCGGTATGCGATGTCGTTAGACAGGTATCCGGCCTTCCTCAGCTTTTTGATGTGTCCCTCCGTGACGGAGGAGACCATCCACTTGCCTTCCGCTCCAGACATGGTTGGAGAAGGTCGAGGTGGGGAGTGCGGACTTGGGCACTGGAGCTCGAGTGCGCAAGAATGGATAGGTGAAGGAGGAAGAAGGCATAGGTGAAAAGGTGGATCCTTATCCCCTTATATGGGTGGACACAACTACATGTCCCCACCAGCCTGGTAAAACTCGCTTATCTCCAAGCGCCGTAATCAATGGCGCGGTTGGGTTACCCACGCCCGTATTGATGAGAATCCCGAGATAAGGGGACACGATCTCTGCTTTAACAAGACGTGCCAAGGAAACCGCCTCGCATGACGCGCTAAGGTGGGATAATGAAACGACTCGGATAAAGGCTTGGCCGTGGTGTGTCACGCTACGGAATACGTCAGCAGATTAGATTGGTGTAAATATTATTCTCTCTATGGCAATATGTGGAAACTTATTTTGCAGAGCCGGACACTATCTTTGTGTTCAAAATCTTCTATGAAGTGCTTGGAGGAGGAACCCGCCTTGCAATGCCGAAGACAATCTACGCGCCGGACTCGTCGTCATTGAAGCCCGGTTCAGGGGCTACTGAGGGAGTCCTGGATTAGGGGGTGTTTGGATAGCCGGACTATACCTTCAGCCGAACTCCTGGACTATGAAGATACAAGATTAAAGACTTCGTCCCGTGTCCGGAAGGGACTTCCCTTGGCGTGGAAGGCAAGCTTGGCGATACGGATATGTAGATCTCCTGCCATTGTAACCGACTTTGTGTAACCCTAACCCTCTTCGGTGTCTATATAAACCGGAGGGTTTTAGTCTGTAGGACAACATACACAACAACAATCATACCATAGGCTAGCTTCTAGGGTGTAGCCTCTTCGATCTCGTGGTAGATCAACTCTTGTACTACCTATATCATCAATATTAATCAAGCAGGACGTAGGGTTTTACCTCCATCGAGAGGGCCCGAACCTGGGTAAAACTTCGTGTCCCTTGCCTCCTGTTACCATCCGGCCTAGACGCACAGTTCGGGACCCCCTACCCAAGATCCGCCGGTTTTGACACCGACAGTCCCAGTTTTGTTATCTTCAGACACCTTTCCCTATGTGAGCGCAGCAAATCTAGTCCTTCTCAAACTCTACAGCCTTGTCCCTTCCTTTCCTTTTTGAACTAGTACTTTCGCCCCTTCCTTTCCTCTTTGAACCACGTCCTAGATTTATGTGATACAACTTTCCCCACTACTTTCCCACATTCCTTTCCTCTTTGAACCACGTCCTAGATTCATGCTATACAACTTTCCCCCTTCATTTCCTCTTTGAACCACGTCCTAGATTCATGGTATACATGCAGCTAGAGCAATGCATGTGGAGTAAGTAAATTATACCTTAAGGTTCTTGGGGCGTGGTTCGGTGGGCGACGGGACGGCGGCGAAGAAGAAGGGGTCGGAGGCCCTCCCGCGCCGCCGCTGGGTGGAAAGTGAACAGCTGTGCCGGTAGTCCCTCGCCGATGGCGACAGCGTTAAGCCTCCGTCCCTTCCCAGCGGACGGATCCTGCTGGCTCTTTGAGCAGCAGTGAGGGGAGACAGAGGCCAACGAAGTCTTGTTTAGATCTACAGAGGGTGAGAGAGTGTGAAGAGAGTAACAACTCCCTCCGTTCCAAATTACTTGTCGAAGAAATGGATGTATCTAGAACTAAAATACATCTAGATACATCCATACCTGCGACAAGTAATTCGGAACGGAGGGAGAGGGCGAGAGAGTGTGAAGAGAGCAACTACAAGCGCTGAGGCTCCAGCGTGTATATATATATTGGAGAGAGAGTGTGCAACGTGCAAACCCTAGAAAACATTTTGACCAGTCAAAGAATCCTCCTGGCACAAATTATGCTCAAGTGTAGTTATCGAACCCGAGACCTCAAGTTAGAAGGTGCAACGGGACCAAGGTGCGTGTGTGTGTGCGTGTTTAACAGCATGTGTGTGTTAGAGAGAGTGACAGATCGACCTACTCCTACAGAGAGATGTTGTGTAGTGTATGATTTTAGCCGCGAGAGTCGGTGCATCCTCTCGTTTCCGGGCGTGTCCGGTAGGGACATGCGGACAGCTGCCACGCCCGCTCCTGACCAGCCTGGCCCACCCAAAGCCCCTCCATCGCCCCCGCGCGCTTCCCGCCCGAAACGGTCAGCGCCGCTCCAAAGAATCGGTGCCGCATTCATGCCCGGGCAGAGCGGACGCGACCTCTCACTGGCGCAAGAGTGATGGTTACTACTGGGTCTATGTGATTTGACGGCTCATTGGTCTTTATTACTGAGGTGGTAGGACTGCTGGATGTCCCACGCTTTCGGCGAAAGGAGGTACTACTACTAGATTACAATTTTCTCCATTCTTACAGCAGAGGCGTGCAAGAGCAGTGAAAACACACAGGCTCAGTGATTACATGGCCCACCTCACACTATCACCGTGCGACACCTAACTCTTTACATAGTACTCCCTCCGTTCCTAAATATTACTAGATGAGTCCCCGCGCGTTGCCGCGGAACAGCGGTATATCTCTCTGCGCAAAATTATCGATTTCATAGAACTAAAAAACTCTATAACCGCAAGACAAATGTGGTAGCCAAACTAAATAAACTCCCATCATCATTTAGATCATCCCACGTAAGGAAAAAAGATCAGCCAACTCCTACTGCATAATGGGATTATATTTTTCTTTTGGACATGTTAATGGGAGTTAAAAGCTCACTTACATGCATGCTACCGGTGCATGCTTGCATGCAGACATGTTGATGTGATTTAAAACCCACTCACATGCATGTGCCACGGGATTTCTGCATGCTTGCATGTGGCTTAGTGCGGAGCCTCTCAACGTCTAGATCAGACGGCTATTATGGACTGATTTACTTCATCTAACGGCTACATCAATTTTGATGATGTGGCTCAAGGAGAGGATAGAGAATTCCTAGTAGTGGGGGCTAGCTATTACTAGTAGATAAGTCTTTGTAGAGATTCCACTACATACGGAACAAAATGAATGAATCTACACTTAAAATGCATCTATATACATCCGCATGTGGTTCATGGTGAAATCTCTACGAAGACTTATATTTAGGAATGGGGGAGATGGCGTACTAAGCAAGCTTCTCCTCGTTCTGCGAGTTGACGGGACACATCAAAAGTACTCCAGTGTATAGAGCCTTGCCTCTAAGGTAGGCCCCACATGGTTTGCCTCTTTTTTTAACATAACATGTCAAGTTGCAATTTGTTTGTTCACCCGTGGTAGACGATCCTCCCTCCACCAAGTGGACAACCAGTACACGTGCCAAATTACCACGTGGGCTGACTTTTTCGTACAGAAATGAGCTCCACAGTGTACCCGCGCGGGTGTGGGGGAAAGAGACGGGAGTACGTGCACCGTGCATGCACCACTTCTCTTCATGCACGCCCCCCACCTACATGGGTGTGTGTGAGAGATACAAACCGCGTTCGTGAGTGTTTTTTGTTTTGGGGTGGGGGTGGGGTGGGGGGTTGATTTCATGAATTATTTGTGGGAATATGTGTCGATGACATCTCAAACAAATTTTTGCATGTAATGTGTGTGAAATGGAGGCCTATCCATATCATACATAGAGGATCAAGTGGGTGGGTGCGAGATCGATGAAGAGAGCCATCGAAATTGTGTGTGTGTGCAAGTCAAAGATATAGGGCGCCTGGCCTAACGGAACATTAGAGGGCACATGTCAAGTTTGTGTGTGGCAGGTTGCCATGACTAGAGCGCTCGATGTATCGGTGTGTGTGGGGGGGAGGGGTGGGGGGATGGGTAGGAAGAGGCCTAACTATAGAGGTAGAACGACTCGTATATGTGTTGAGAAGGAGAGACCCAGCTATGTCTTGAGGGAGATCGGTTGACATCCATACATAACTGAAGGATGGGAAATATGATGGGACAGAGAGAGAGAGAGGACAGAGAGAGGGAGGGAGAGGGAGGAAGAGGGGTAGAGTGCTGGATGGGTGATGGAGTTGCTTCTTGAAGATGGTGGGAGAGGCCTACTAGACAAACTGAGGGTGGAACTGCAATGTTATCAATAAGAGTGGGGATGTGTTTCTGTGTGTGCCTGTGCGTGATAGATCTGTCGGGACACATCCATGGATGATGAAGGAGAACCATGTGTTTGGTAAGCAAACCAAACTAGATCGGTAGATCAATTGTTGTTTGAGGGAGGAAGGGAGAGACATAACTAATGAGGTAGATCGATTGACGTGTGGGTAAAAACGAGTTATAAGGACCTAGCTAGCTATATGTATAGCGAGAGATCGGTCGGTGTATGTCCATTTGTTAGAGGCAAATAAGGCCCAGCGAGACGGATAGACAGAGAGAATGGAGCTAGGAGGTGGTGCGAGAGGCTCAACTACTAGCTAGATACGGGGAGGAGTGTGCGGTTGTGAGACCGATGAAAAGAGGGGCGAGAGTTTACACGTGTGTCTGACCATATGAGAGACACGAGGCAAGGACACATAAAGGAGGAGATTGAAGGTGTGTGTGTATGTTGTAGGCAGGCATCGCTGGAGAGGTTTATCGATCGGTGTGTGTCGGAAAGGAGTTGTGGAGACTCTGGGAGAACGACCTAAAGAAAAAAAATGAATGTGCCCGGTGTATAGAATGCCGAGGGAGGGGGAGGGCTAGGAGGGTGTGTGCATGCACGAGAGAAAGTTAGTGGTAGCTCCAAAGGTTAGAGGATTGTGTGGGTGTAAGAGACTAACAAAGATCATAATTTTATATGAAAGCGGATTCATATATTTGAATAGGATATCATAGTGTTTTAAACATTGCATGCATGAATATAGCGGTGATACACGTGATGTGCACATGTTATACCATAATGTGATAATGCATGGCGTTTGCAACTCACAGCTAAATGCCGAACAATCTAAACCATATTATACATCAAACAATCTCACATTTTATTTGAATTTGTGATAATGTGTGGCGTTTGCAGCTTACAACTAAATATCGAACAATCTAAACAATACTATATATCGAACATTCTCACATTTTATTTGAATTTGTGGTAATGTGTGGTGTTTGCAACTCACATCTAAATACTTGTAGGCGCAGGGGGCGGGGCACCATACATAATGTGATAAACACATTATACATATGAGACATGGTTTAGATTATGAAGATCTAGCTAGAGCTAGAAATGTAATGTGACTTGAAATCAAAATAAAGTGGATTCAAAAAATCTAGTTCGAGTTCATATAGTACACATAGTTCATATGTAACTCGAGACTAATCATGTGGTGTGCTATGAAGATAATACACAAACGATGGTTAAACTTGACAATAATGATGATTGTAGATCTTATTAAAACAGAGAAACGAATTCAAATGCTTTGACTTCACAACAATCATTACTGTAGATCTTATTCAAATAGAGAAACGAATTCAAATTTAGTTCATATTGAAGTGGTAGTATATACGTTTGGAATGCACTAAAACGTTCATTTGAGTAGTAGGTTGCATGCATTATACACGTAGCGAAATATTTTAATTGAACATAATATGAATTCAAAGTTTTGAATGACATTTGTAGTGCGCATTGATTTGGTACAGTAGACGTTAGGCTTGTCCGGAAATTTCAACCCGCGCCTTGTTAGCCCAAAATATTTAAGATATATCTTTGTCTCGTTGTGCTCCGACAACTCCCTCCATCTCAACCCGCGCCTTGCTATTCCGAAATTACAACGCGTGCGAAAACTCCCACCTCCTGTGAAATCCCGACACGCGAAATGCCCGTGGTACCGCTGAACCGAAAGAACCGCCTCAAATCGGTGGGGGTAATTTTGTAACTTACCCCACATTTTGGACAAGCGCGTCTCTAAGCCATGGTTCCCCACTGCCATCCCATCCGCCCACCCATTCGTACACCGAGGCCGCGAAAAACCGCGACGAAACCCCACACCCTGCTCCGTCCGCCACCCAGCTGGAGCCTCTTCCCTGACGACGTCGTCCACAGCAACACCTCGACGTCCCTCATCCACCGTACCGGATGAGGATCCGTTGTCGATCTCATCGTCCCACCGGTACAGCCACCCTGCCCTCCACCTCCAAGGAGCTGCCTCGACATTCCCCTCGTCTTTCGCGCCACCTCCATTCCCACACCGCCATCTTCACCTGCACCACCGGAAGAGCATCATCATCACCGTTTCCTCGGATGAAGCTGCGGCCTAATCGGCGCCACCAAAGAGGTTGTACACTAATCGCCGCATTTTCTTCTTGATTCGATCTCACGGTGCTGCCGGCGCTCGGTCCCGAGCCGACACGGCGCGGCTCCATCCACGGCGGCGTCGCCCGCCACTTCCTCCACGGTGTCGCTCCCTTGGCGGCGATGTCCACATCAGTAGGAGCTGTTGCTGCTTTAGCTCTCACTCGCGCTCCTGCTCTGCTCTTGCTCTCGGTCCCCTGCCTGGTCTGCTCTTGCTATTGCTCTTGCTCACGCTGCTGCTCCGATTTAGCTACACTTCAGTCGACTGAATCGACTTTTGGGTCAGTCGATTTTTAGGGGGTGGGGGGCTCGCCGGGGTGAAGGAAAAACCAGCCGCAGCGGGGAGGGGGGCTCGCCGGAGAGGTACCCCACTATCTATCTTAGGGTTCAGGATGGGGGCGGTGGTCGCCGGCGGTGGCGGGGCGGTGGTGTGGGGATCGCCGAAGAAAAAGCTCGGGACGGGGGGGGGCCTAGAGGGATGGCCGGGGCGGTGGGGAGTGTTTTCGGGGCGGGCGGGGCGGCGCACCGCCGGCCGCGGGCGGCGGGGGGCTGTTGTTTGGCCGGTGGCGGCTGGCGGCTCAGGGGGGTGGAGGTTGAAGATGAACCGCAGGCCCTTGATTTCGTATTGAACGGCTGCAAAATCGACTGACCAGAGATGAAAAAGTTAGTCGACCGACGTGTAGCCTCACCTTGCTAGTGCGTTCAGTTTCGACAGCAAAATTCAGTTTCGACAGCAAAATTCAGTTTCAACAGTTAAGTTCAGTTTCGACAGTTAAGTTCAGTTTCCACAGTTAAGTTCAGAGATGAGCGGCTGATGTATTTTACATCTAGCACTTTGTGGTTATGTATTTTACGTCATGTATTGGAGATGCTATTAGAATTCCACTCAGGTTAAAGTTGTTCATTGTCTCTCTTGTCCTGCTTCAGCCTCGGCGTCATACAACTCACCAGAGCTGCTCCAACGACGAAACCCTCCATCACAGCGGAGCAGTACCTCGGGCTCCATCTCCAGACGCGTAAGATCTTCTTCCCCTCCTCCGATAGCAAAGTCAGCCGGAGCATCCTCACCGGCCAACCCAATCACGCTGAGATCGACATGGCTTCGCCAAAGAGGTTGTACACTTGTTGCATCTCTTTTTTACTCTACATGTTACATATATTGTCCACTGAGCACACGAATTTTTTCCTTTAGTGTCTCCTTGAAAGAAAAAATGTAGGAATTTTAATTTTCACTTGTCCTCCTTTTCAAATTCCTATTCATGAAGCACAAGACTAAGAGATAGTAGCATAATAGCATTATAACTGTACATTTTCTTATGGTTTGACTTAATCTCACCATGCTTCTTTGCATCCTGTTATCTTCCAATTGTTGTGAATCAAACACCCAGATTAGCAGAAATCATGTGTTTTTAAATTCTCTATTTTGCACGTGCATTCCTATCCTGTTCCTATCTATTTCATATCCCTGCATTGTTGGAATCCTCCAACTCAAACGAGCCCTTACAGAATTACTTCTCTTATAGATAGTTGTCAAAGAAAACCTTGCGTGGTTTGTCCCGCTCCTGCTACGCCGTCGTCCACCCCAGCTCAGCTACTCCAACGATAGAAGGGTCCAGCACAGCAGGGATCCGGCCTCCAGACTGTCTTTCGCCGCCTCAGATCTTCTTCCCCGCCGCTGGCAGCCATGAAAACTGCATTACCATCATCAACCAAGCAGATGACCTCGAGGACTACACGGGTCCACAAGAGAGGTCACACTCTTTCGTGTCTTCTTACGTTATGCATCGCTTAATATTACATGCTACTTTATCGTCCTGTTCACCGATTAGACTCCGAGTCAGCTCCAAACTAATGGTCAAACTCGAGTTTTTAAATGGTTGTGGGGTACATATCGGGGCCGCTATCAATAGTATCTATCTACTATCTGGTTAATCTCCGGTGTCTACTATGAGTTTCATGTTGGGTGGGAAACAAACAGTAAAGAAGCCATTATTTGTATTTTTTAACTGAAGCCATTATCTGTCTGCTATTATTGGTTTTGGGTCTATCCACAGGTTGCTACCATCACTCTGGATTTCTACATGCACTCCTTACATAATATCACTATATTTTATTCCTATGCATGATAGTTATTGTAAATAATGGAACTGAACATGTAGAGCAAAAGAGACGAGCCTTGCGTGGCAATAAAATTTCATGCAGACGTCGCTCCATGGTAGGCGCAAAGGCAGCCCCCCCCTCCACGCATTTCGGATTGTAATCGAGAGGAATATATCTGTTCTGAGGGGGATTCAGAAGGAGAAAATAACTCATATTTACCCCCTGAGGTCTTCGCTCTAACTTGGCATGCTGATGTTGGTTATATCATGCATGTCATCTGCTTAGTTTAGACATCCTTTGTGTGAATGCCATCTGTTTAGTTTATTCATCGTTTATGTGAATTATGCAACGCCATCTTGTTTAGCCAGGCATCATATATGTGAATTTTGCAATGCCATCCTGCTTAGCCAGTCATCTTATATGTAAATTATATCAGGCCATCCTTTTTTTCGTTACATATTACATTTGTCAACAATGTTAGTACATTCAACTGCTCTTCGTGTGCATCAGCCATTTGATACGGTGATGGTAAATTATGGAGTGAAAACAAGGTCTTCAGAGCAGACTATGCTATCTGACGAGGTGCATATCTCGCTGGTTACGGATAGCTCCTGAGAGGAGGATTCAGAGACAGATGACCAGTCCTATTCCCCCCCCCCCCCGAGGTGTATGCTCTAACTTGGCAGGGTTATGTTGCTCATATCGTGCGTATGGTGTCTCGCATTGCTATGTCATTTTATTAGTTTAGACATGCTTTGTGTGAATGCCACCTGTTTAGTGTCTAATTACCATATATGTGAATTATGCATTGCCATCTTGTTGCAAGACATTATATATGTGAATTATACAATGCTATCTTGTTGCAAAGGCATTATATGTGTGAATTATGCTATGCCATGCTATTTAGCCAATCATCATGTATGTGAATTATCATTCTTTTTGTATTACGTGTTCCATTTATCGACAACGTTTGTATATTCAACTACTCTTCATGTGCATCAGCCATTTGAAGCAGTGATGGAAGTATCTGGAGTGAAAACAAGGTATTCAGAGCAGACAATGCTACCTGCTGAAGCAGACATCTTGCTGGTTATAGAGATCTCCTCAGAGGAGGATTCAGAGACTGATGACTAGTCATATTTCCCCCCTGAGGTCTATGCTCAAACTTGGCAGGGTTATATTACCCATGTCATGCATGTTGTCTTGCATTGCTTAGTTTTTACATCATATATGGATTGCCATCTGCTTACTTGCTTACTATATAAATCATATATTTGAATTATATCATGCCATCATGTTTACATAGTACATACACATCTGTATGGCATGTCAACCCATTTAATAAAGACATCATATAGTTATATCATCTAATCCTGTTTAGTGTTTACAGTCATCATATTTTGAATTATGGCATTCTATCCGTGAATGTATGTAACTTATGGCATGCTAACCTATTTAATAAACACATTATATAGTTATGTCATGTCATCCTGTTTACATAGTCTCATATTTTCAACTATGTCTTTCCATCTTTTTTAGTTAGCCATCATAATGTGAAATTGTGTCATGCTATCCTGTTTAGTTAGCCATCATATATGTGAAATTGTGTCATGCTATCCTGTTTGGTTAGACAACATAAATATGAATTATTTCATGCCCTCTTTTATTCCCCACTATCCATTGCACCTGTCTATCATACAATGTCTATACTTTCAATTACTTTTCTTGTTTATCAGCCATTTGAATTGGAGAGCATGATGGCAGTATCTAAGGGAGTAACAACACGGTCTTCAGAAAAGATAGTGCTACCAGTTGATGCAGATAGAACCACGGTTGTACTTGCCCAAGGACCAGATCCACCACACATAACCCAGACTCTCGCAGATTGTACCCCTACCCAGTTGGACAGAGAACCGGCTACACCCCTTCTAACCCCAACCCCGGTAGATAGTAACCCAGTTCCAGTTGACACAGCACCGTCTCCACCACAGAGCACCCAAACACGAGCAATTATTAAGGGAACTGCAGTGCCCAAAGCACGAGGACCACCACTCCGAATCCCAACTCAACTCTTAAAGGAGAAGAAGATTTGTTCTCAGGTCAGGTTCTATAGTTATGGTTCATACTCCTTTGCTCTTGCATTACTGTATTTACTCATACCAACTATTTTCAAATTTGAAGGATGGAATTGAAACTCCAATGGTGCAACATGTATGTTTTAAACCTGTTTCTTTAACTGGTTTGCTATTGTAACCTGCTCTATGTTGATTTCAGTTTCAATTGGATAAACAGTTATGTTCTCATGTCATGCACATTACAAGTGTTGTTATTGCTCTATAGTTACCCACACTTATATTCTGTCTATTCTGCTTTGTCTTGAACAAATATTATTTGAACTGTGTCTCTATCTTGATTTGGCAACAAAAACTAGAATGATATAGACCATAAAGTGACCATGGTACATAGATATATGTTTGTTTCATGTTGTTATCCTGTCCACTTTACTACTGAACTCATTTACCAAAATGAGTTTCATATACAACATGGTAAACATGTGATGTGTCTGCTTGTTTCTATTTTAGAATGCAGACAAAATATTGGAGAACAGTACCATGTTATCCAATGGTAAAGGAAGTAATGCAGATAAGGTTCAAGATAGTGAGACATCCCTGTTGGTCTCCAAGAAAGCTGATAAAAACTATCTTGACGACAGTGAGGGAATCCAAAAGTCCTGTCTTGATGTAGTGTTCGAGTTACTGGCCACTAGTGCTGGCACAAGCTCTTCGAACTCGCTGCCTGAATCAGTTCGTCTTCTTGAGTCTCAACTTCAAGTTGAAAGACATCGATCAGATGTGCTACGACAGGAAGTTGAAGGACTGAGGAAGTCCCTGCAGAATTCAGATGCATACTTTCTGGTGCAACAGCAAGCGCTGGAGGATTTAAGCGCCAAACAAGAGAAAGTTAATAAGCTTGCTAAGCATCTTGCCAGCATTATGGGTACCCAGGATATTGTTTCTTGAGATCTTCTGAAGTGGTTTCAGTTCTGGATTTGTTTTGCAGCGGCGTTTATTTGCGCTGGTCGCCAACTTTGACAACCAGTGTATATGATATGCTGCTTTGTTCCCTATATTTGCACTGGTGGCGAACTTTGATGCTCAGTGGATGTAATATGTGTAATAGCCGTGATAGCCTAGCGTTAGTTTCTTGCTTATTTATTTCCTTGTTGTCTTGTTTATTTGTTTGCTTGTAGTCATTGAAGTTCTTTTCCGCGGTTAGCTAGTGGCTGCAATAACCTATTTTTTAAAACTAGGCCACAATAACCATGGGCTAATATTTACCGTAGTGACACTAGGCCTCCTACTGGCCGTAGAAACAGTGGGCCTTCTACGGGCCGTAGAAACAATGGGCCTTCTACGGGCCGTAGAAACAATGGGCCTTCTGCGGGCCATATCATCAATGGGCCTTATACGGGTCGTATGATCGATTGGCCAAACATGGGCCAAACAGACCGCATTATGGCCGTAAACGGGCTAGAGTTGGAATCGTCCGTTCATGGGCCGACCATAACGGGCCATCGTTAATAGGCCGTATTTGATGATGCTATGAAAACGGCCCAACGTATTAACGGACCACAAATGGGCCGACTGTAACCACAGGCTGAATTTGGCCCACAACCAGAAAATGACAGTAACGGGCCATAAGTAAACGAATGCTAGAAATTAGCCCAAGAATAAATGGGCTCTGAGAAGGCCAAAAGATAACATGGGCTGGAAACGGCCCAACGGAATAACGGGCCATTAATGGGTATAAAGTGATACACTGTTCATTATGGGCCAGTTTCACCACAGGCCGTTAATGGGTGTAAAGTGATACACTGTTCATTACGGGTCAGTTTCACCACGGGCCGTTAATAGGCCAGGAGTTACATAGGGCCTCATATGGACCGAAAGACGTCTGGCCATACATGGGCCAGAAGTGAAAACAGGCTAGAATCATATTGGGTGGCCCAGATGACGCTACTGGGCCTAATTCGGATAGGGCATAACGGGCCTTGGGTTAGCGGGCTGTAAATGGGCTATATGCGAACATGCCGTTAACAGGCTTTACATGGGCTGGCCCGCCACCTTTTGACCAAGTCAAATGGTCCGACCTTTTCACAGGAATGGGCCTCTGTTGGCCCATGCCACGTGTCGACGTATCATAGGCACCTTCTGTCCAATGAGTGGATTACATCTGTCCCAACGATGAGCCGACACGTGTTTCCTCCAGCCAATGATGATTTTACACGTGGAAAATCCCCATTGGTCGGGGCTGTTAACGGGTTATCGCATCCAAAAACCAACCCGATAGCTTAACGGCGTTCCGTTATGGTGGATGCCACGTGTCGGTCACCCTTGACGAAAGCACTTCTGTGACGCGGGATTTATCGTCATGGAAGTGGACACTTCAGTGATGATAATTTTGGTAATGTCATGGAACACTTCTACGACAACATAGGTATGACTATCTAGATTCTGTCATAAAATTGTCATGGATGTACATGCATGACAGAAAATGCGACCTACTGTGACAAACACGTATCATCACGGAAGTGTATTTTTTTGTAGTGCATCCATAAATTCAAACCATGTGTAGGGCAATTACGTATCATTAATTTCATCCTCTCCCAAGCTTGTGCAACATGTTCATGATCAAGTTGCTTAAAATTCATGATATCGTTTCTAAGAGAGATGATCTTAGCGGGAGGAAAATACTTAGAGATAAAAGCATCTTTGCACTTATTCCATGAATCAATACTATTTTTAGGCAAAGACGAAAACCAAGCTTTAGCACGATCTCTAAGCGAAAAAGGAAATAGCTTCAATTTATAAAAGTTGTTTGGATGGGTAGCGGCATCTTCACTAGGAAGGCCACAAAATGGATCTTTCATGACAAGATTCAACAAAGAAGTATTAATTTCACAAGATTCAGCATCGGTAAGAGGAGCAATCGGTGTGCTAATAAAATCATTGTTGTTGTTATTAGTAAAGTCACACAATTTGGTATTATCTTGAGCCATCATGACAAGCAAGCAATCCAACACACAAGCAAACAAGAGACGGGCAAAAGGAGGAAAATAGAGAAAGAGAAGGAGGATGGAGAGATAGAGGGTGAATAAAATAGCAAGGGTGAAGTGGGGGAGAGGAAAACGAGAGGCAAATGGCAAATAATGTAATGCGGGAGATAAGGGTTTGTGATGGGTACTTGGTAGGTTGACTTTTGCGTAGACTCCCCGGCAACGGCACCAGAAATCCTTCTTGCTACCTCTTGAGCACTGCGTTGGTTTTCCCTTGAAGAGGAAAGGGTGATGCAGCAAAGTAGCATAAGTATTTCCCTCACTTTTTGAGAAACAAGGTATCAATCCAGTAGGAGGCCACACACGAGTCCCTCGCACCTACACAAACAAATAAAATCCTCGCAACCAACGCAATAAAGGGGTTGTCAATCCCTTCACGGTCACTTACGAAAGTGAGATCTGATAAATATGATAAGATAATATTTTTGGTATTTTTATTATAAAGATGCAAAGTAAAGAAGGCAAAATAAATGGAAAAGGAAATAACTTGTTGATAGAAGATTAATATGATGGAAAATAGACCCGGGGGCCATAGGTTTCACTAGTGGCTTCTCTCGAGAGCATAATTATTATGGTGGGTAAACAAATTACTGTTGAGCAATTGACAGAATTGAGCATAGTTATGAGAATATCTAGGTATGATCATGTATATAGGCATCACGTCCGAGACAAGTAGACCGACTCCTGCCTGCATCTACTACTATTATTCCACACATCGACCGCTATCCAGCATGCATCTAGAGTATTAAGTTCAAAAGAACACAGTAACGCTTTAAGCAAGATGACATGATGTAGAGGGATAAACTCATGCAATATGAAATAAATCCCATCTTGTTATCCTCGATGGCAACAATACAATACGTGCCTTGCTGCCCCTATTGTCACTAGGAAAGGACACCACAAGATTGAACCCAAAGCTAAGCACTTCTCCCATTGCAAGAAAGATCAATCTAGTAGGCCGAACCAAACTGATAATTCGAAGAGACTTGCAAAGATAACCAATCATACATAAGAGAATTCAGAGAAGCTTCAAATATTGTTCATAGATAGACTTGATCATAAACCCACAATTCATCGGTCTCAACAAACACACTGCAAAATAAGATTACATCGAATAGATATCCACAAGAGAGGGGGAGAACTTTGTATTGAGATCCAAAAAGAGAGAAGAATCCATCTAGCTAATAACTATGGACCCGAAGGTCTGAAGTAAACTACTCACAATTCATCGGAGAGGCTATGGTGTCGATGTCGAAGCCCTCCGTGATCGATGCCCCCTCCGGCGGAGCTCCGGAAAAGGCCCCAAGATGGGATCTCACGGATATAGAAAGTTATGGCGGTGGAATTAGGGTTTTGGCTCCGTATCTACTAGTTTGGGGGTACGTAGGTATATATAGGAGGAAGAAGTACGTCGGTGGTGCAATGTGGGCCCCACGAGGATGGAGGGCGTGCTTGGGGGGGGGGGATAGGCGCGCCCCCCTACCTCGTGCCCTCCTGGTTGCTTTCTTGATGTAGGGTCCAAGTCCTCTGGATCATGTTCGTTTCGACAATCACGTTCCCGAAGGTTTCATTCCGTTTGGACTCCGTTTGATATTCTTTTTCTGCGAAACTCTAAAATAGGCAAAAAACAGCAATTCTGGGTTGTGCCTCCGGTTAATAGG